>NC_047027.1:22348763-22510420 GCF_902652985.1 Pecten maximus
ATCGGACTTACGCATACTGTTTGTACAGGCATCGAGGAAACAACTACTTTTTAAGAATAGGATTTAAGTTGTCTTTTGGTACATAGAATAAAATAAGACATTGTAAAAGTTGGTCTTCCGATGCGCTCTAAGTCAAAAAATGATATGAATGCGGGAAACCCCCCTAGAAAGTTGCAAATTGCCCGATGATGCAACTTTACGGTCATTTAATGAAATATCCATTGTAATGAACAAACAGGTTTTTGGCAAATAAGAGTATTTATATGTTATAGATTTAAGATTTGTATTCAAAAACTCAGTTTTAAGCATTTTTTTTTAATTTTGAAAACGGTCACAGTTAGGTCGAAACAGGCCAATAAGCGCCATACCTCTTTCCCATACTGGTGGTGTTGGACATCTTGAATTCGCTGGTTTGTCAGATCAGCACATACCTAATTCAAAATTGTATTATATTTATCACATCACTAATTATGTCCCTTTGCTTTTTCATTCTTAAGGTTACCTAACAGTTTTCCCCTGGTGGTTATACATCTAATTGCGTCAGTTTATGATAGAAGACATAATTCCTCTATGGTGGAAGGGAGGGACCAGAAAGGGCAAATAGTCTAAGAGAACATCCCTGTTAAGTTGTTCTTCATCTGTACGGCTAACTTGATCAAAATGTTTTCAAACTTGTTCGTGAGCATTACTTGGCTGTTGTTGTTTTTTTTTTTTTTTTTTTACTTGAGTTTCTCTCAAAATACTCTGCAAGCTCCCAAGGGGGAGGGACGAGACCAAAAGGGAGATTCTTCCATTCAAATGAACACTTTGTAGCTATGGTCCCAAATCATGAGATGTGGTGACCTAAAATGAAATGGTCTCTATTTGTCTGTCTATTTTCAACTCAATCACTTGCCGGAAAGTCTACCAATTTTGTTTGAATGAATGATCTTTACCTTCATTAAAGGGCACAGGGGCCATACATGCAAACATTTTGAAAATCTTCTACTCAATAACCCAGAGGCCAAGTGACCTGATATTGGGCCTGAAGTATGCTGTGGTAAAATGATACAAGGATTGTTACAATGAATTACCTTGACATACAGTCACAGGAGTCAAACATGCTAAAATATTAAAACACTTTTTCCTCAATAGCCAGGAGGTCCAGAGAAGAAGGTCATTGATAGAGGCCCATAGGGCGTCTTGTTTGGTTGCTACATAATACCTTAGTTCCTCTTTCAGACCTCCAGGTTAATGGTCAATGTCACTATTTCTATAAATTGAAAATCAGTTGAAATACAATATATTATGATTTCAGATGAACTGAATGCGCTTATCAGAAGTTATCAAGTTCTACCTTGTGCCTGCTTTCCGGGATAACTTGTAAGGGCCCGATGGTCAAGATCATTGTTACTATAGAAAGTATTTGCTTACTACATGTAGCTTCAGACTTGAAAGTCAAAGGTCAAAGATAATGTTATTATAAATAGAAAAAATATCATGAACATTACTTTGTATTTGGTTCTATGCACTCAGACTTTGTCAAGTGCTTTATCGAAGAAAGACTTTATTTTCCCCGAATAAAAAAGTATAAAACTCATTCTATCTTATATAGATTGTGTTATTCTTCAATAAACACGGGGGTTAGATACGGTAGCTTATTTAAATATTAAATACTTATCACCGGTAAGCGTAATAATTAAATAAATATTTATATAATAATCCGAATTTGTATGTTAATGACCGTAGCGACTAGACAACAACTGTTCTGAATACATAATGACAACATTAAATGATCTGACCATACGGGAACATTGTACGATGTTTACTTGCCGAAATATACGCAATTTAATTCCAATCCAAACCGCCTTGCAGCTTCAGGTTGCCATCTTTGTTAAAATCAAAGCATCTGTGCGTTTGGAAGAGTAAGTACTGCAAAGCTTCTAAATGATCTTGTGATACAAATTTTAAGATTATAATAGAAACGAAATATGGATTTTGAAATAATTTCATTTAAATTACTAATGCTTTATGTTAGCGAATAGTAGCAATTATCTAAAATGAACTTGAACGTTGTACTCAATACTGATCACGATGCTTTTATTTAGACGTTTTCCATTTCTTTCGCTTCATTTCATTTGAAGAATTGTTTTAGATTTCCCAGTAACTTCGCGGGAAATGAATTTGATGACGTAGGAAGCCCACGTGCTATAGAATCAGGCATCTATAGCCGATAAGTGGAGGTTTGGAGTGGATAACACTTCGGTCCATTAGCTGTGTATGGCATTTCGTGGCGTCGGTTATTAGAACGTGACCCAGAAAACACGACGATAATAAAAACAGAAGACCATTGAACATTACCGGATTATTTTCGCAATTTTTGAGACACCATTGTGCTAAATTACAATGGAAAGTAAAACACTGATTTAATTCATAGCTATCGTATCGTAATCTATATGTAGTTGGGCAAGGCTACATTCGTTTTACAGTTTACGGATATGGTCATATAAATAATTCATCTTCTCAACCATAGTCGAATTACTTCACGGGATAGTTCTATCAAGTATATTTGTACTTCTCATGTACAGGGTGCATCTTTGTTTAAAATTGACTGGTCTGCAGGTGTGATCTGGCTACTCTCAGCAGACCCTGACCCCAGGGTCACGTTACTATAGTATCCCTTTGTAAACACTTCATAATAAATGTATCCAGGACTGATTCGTTTGGATAACTACAACTTTCTACCTACTGGAAGAGACGTGTATATGATATACCATATTTACGTGGATGGATACTTATCTATATCTATATAGTGTGAGGTTTAGTTAGTGACTGGTTTAGATTGTGTCCGGTCTATATAGTGTGAAGTTTAGTTATTGACTGGTATAGAGTGTGTCCGGTCTATATAGTGTGAGGTTTAGTTAGTGACTGGTTAAGATTGTGACCGGTCTATATAGTGTGATGTTTAGTTAGTGACTGGTTTAGATTGAGTCCGGTCTATATCGGGTGATGTTTAGTAAGTGACTGGTTTATATTGTGTGCGGTCTATATAGTGTGAGGTTTAGTTAATGACTCGTTTAGATTGAGTCCGGTCTATATAGTGTACGGATTAGTTAGTAAATGGTTTAGAATGTGTCCGGTCTATATAGTGTGAGGTTTAGTTAGTGACTGGTTTATATTGTGTCCGGTCTATATAGTGTGAGGTTTAGTTAGTGACTGGTTTAATGTTTGTCCGCGGTTCCGCACATAACGAATGCAATTTGAAATCCAAATATCCCACATTCATATCGTGTGCTTTTCACGATGGGCACATTCTGGCTGAAGCATAGGGCAATACAACAATAAGAAATTCAATTGCATTCAAAACACGACGGAAAAGTATATTTCCTTCAGTTTGGGCAACATTTGATTCCTAGACTCTTTCCAATTCATTTCTTAGAGCTTAGAGACTCTAACCGAAAACCTCGCCAAAGAGGGTTTAGTACAACTCTAGAACTTCTCCGGAGAGTTTAGTCCATCAGAAGCCAAATTGCTTCTCAGATAACGCGTATATCGATACGAGTACGTAGACAAAAAACGAGAAAGTATATGCTGTAGTTCATTGAGTCAGTCAAGCGTACCAGATGTCGATTACGCACATGCACAGAACGTGAAACTAAACATTTTGTAACGTAGTGAGAATGACCATCTATAGTTTAATTAGATTGAAACAAGTTGGTTTAAAAACCATAAAAAAATCACAGAAATCTGCAATTCAGATAAAAATATTGGTGCCACTTGTACATACATTTCAATATATCCAAAAGGGCTTCGTGTAAGAACGAATTCGTACACGATTTCTTTAAACACATGAATAATGCCGTGTTTGGTAAGACCATGAAGAATATGCGATCTCGAGTCGACATCAAGCTGGTTAATACGGACAAAAAAAAATATGTGGCAAGACATTCGTTACAAAGATTCATCATCATAAACGAGGACTTGATAGTCAAAACAACGGCAAAATCAATTAAGTTTGAACAAACCCGGTAGGACCTGACCATTCTAGATCTGTCGAAATGTATCATGTACGAGGTTTATTACAAGTACTGTAGAACCCAAATACGGGGATGGTATACAATTACTCATGAAATATACTGATATTCTCCTATACCACGTTCAATGTCCAGATGTCTATGACGACATATATTGGGACAGTCACCTGTTCGATCTGTCCAATCATCCCACCGGACATCGCTGTCACGAAAAAAAAACAAAAAAACAACAACAACAAAAGGATACCCGGATATTTTAAGGATGAAACGGAAAGTCAACCCATTACAGAGTGTATGAGACTCCCTGCAAAAATGTACTCGTACGTCCATGTCGTGCATACACAGATAAAAGTAGACCATCTCACCGTCCTATGGAACGGCATGAAAGAAAAACAGATAGCTTAAGGTATCTCAAAATTAACCATCAGAAGTGATTTAAGACGCAACATGTATATAGAGTGTTTCTTCGGAAACAAAATTAAAATGTGCAAAAGGAACTGAATTAGAAGTCATCAACATCAACTCTACGTTTACACGTTAACAAGTTGGGTCTTTGTACCTTCGATGATACGCGTTGGAACTTACCCAATCGGTGCGATACGCTAGCCGACTGTCATTACATAATTTCTACCGTGGGTTGGTATAAAAAACAAACAGAAATGTAGTTTTACAAATATTTATTTTGAATATCGGACAGAAGTCGTCATGAAAAATAATGTAAAACTATGTCTTTTGATATGCTGTATATAGATTCATATGTTGTAAATATGTTGTTTTTTTTAAGGAAAATTAAACTTGATTATACACACATGTATTATTGGATTTTAATTTGAAGCACAGGAATACAAGAAAAAGATATCAAAACTAGAAAATATGAAATCAAAAGTAAGAACAAAAAATGATAATAATCAGTCAACAATAAACAAAATAGAATAAGAAGCAAAACTAAGAAAAAATAAAATGAAAAATAAGTTGTAGACCTCCATCTAACGTCATCAGGCGAAGTTCTAAACGAATGTTTGAAGTATGAGATACATCAATTTAAGGTTACGTAGCTGATATATACATATCATTGTGTGCTTGAAGTATGAGAGATATCATTTAAAGATTACAAGAAATTGTATTTCTGAAGAATGAGAGCTTCATAGTATAGTCTAAAGGAGTTTCAGATTGCTCCTGTATGACGTTTTATCCATTTTGAAGTCAATATTTTATTATTATATAATATTTTTTATAAGATTGTAATACAATTATGCTTTATAAGATTGTATAATGTATTTATTTGTCAATAGAATGTTAATAAAATTATAATGTAGCAAAAATATTTTTTTGTTCTTATTCAATCCACTCTACATTCTGGTATATGATTCTCCATTGACTCCTCATACGTTTGAAAAACGATCTTTACTTTACAATATAATCTTTACGTTCTTCATGTAAAATCACTTTTTATTTTGCCACTCTATCGTGTCTATCAATTGACAAGAAAACGTTCAATATAAATCCTTCTAATTGTATAGTACGGTTATTATAATCTATTAATTCTACATACAAAACAATAGATTCGGCATTATAAGTAAGGTCACGATTACAAGAGTCATTTCTATTATCATAAAAAAACAATACATCAATGTGAACACTTCCCGTGTTAATCTCGTGTAAGTAACACTTAAAGTCCTTACATATCAATTCCATTGTAGAACTTTTGTTCTCATTACCCATTGTGTAAGACTGAATTATGAACAATTTTTTTTGTAGCGGGACCTAGAGGGACCTAGAGGGACCGTGTAGGCCCCCAATATTATATAGCCCCTTCCTACATTGGTAACTCGCTTAAGATTCAATCGCGTTCTTTCACATTCTATTGCCGTATCTATTTGGTACAATTACTACGAACATAATAAAGAAACAAATGGATTATATACATATTAATGTATATAAAAAGGGGATAGGATTCAAAATGTTATCCTTATAAGCGGGTATTAGCCTGCAGTATGTGAAAACGATCTCATGTTATATATATGCTGATTAAACCACGAGTGACAAAGTTGTATACCATAGCACTTTGCGAAATGAATGTCATATAATCTGATGCACAAGGAATAGTAATAACTTTTGATGATTCACATGTTTAAAATTTAGTGGATGGGATATGACTACATCCTGTTGGTGGCAGTATATCTCTATGTATCCTCTTTAAGCTATTTGCGTGTTTATATCGGTACATACTTTTCCCCATCATGCTTTGCTACAATCCTGTTTTGTGTAGTGTATTCACATGCCTGTAAGAGGTGGCCGAGTGCCTCAGTGATAACACACATGTATTTCATCTACGCGGCCTGGGTTCCAGTTCCCGATTGAACGTGAAATGCTATTGGGTCACCTGTCCGAACACGTTTTCCCGGTAATCTGGTTTCCTCTCACAACAAATCCCTCTAGCGTTTCCAGTGATTGAGTTTGTGAGATAAATACAGTTTAAGTTCAACCTGTAACTTCAAGTAAACGGAAATTATACATTTTCTGGAGACATTACTTGAAATTCGGAATTTAATCGGTGTTCTAAAAAAGTAGTCCTCTGTCGTCCGAGTACTGCACTAAACATCAACTATAGGCGAATTGTATCGATATCTCATCAGATTTGCATCACATTTCAATTAATTTTACGATAATTTAAAGTAGGGATGAACCTCAGCTGTCATATTCCATTTTGGCTCGGGGTAGACAAACAGTTTTATAACATGACTATAATATTAACGCTGATTGGTCTAAAAAGTCCGCATAGGTCAAAAATAGTTACGACATTTACCTACATGACTAAACATTTCAACGAGAGGTTAATATTGAAATCCAACAACCCAACAACCCCATCGTTAGCCTCACAGGTTAATTACTAAATCCAAAACACTAACACTATTTACCAGTCAAATGCTAATAAAAATAACTTCGTACAGTAAATATGGCAGACAACTCGACGAGTAAGTAGCGAGAATATTGATTCAAAGGAATGGAAAAATTATAATAATCAAACTCTTAACTACCAGGGAAGCCGCGCAACGGCAACTACTGTCATGAATTGCATTTATATGTAAAACATTCAAAAGCAAGGTTAATATGACCATATATTTCCTACAAAATTTCATCACAGCATTCCAACTTTTGCTTTAAAAAAAGTAAACTATCATATAAAAACAGTTATGAACCTTTTTTCAGGTGAATGCGAGGAACTATTAACCCGAGAAAGATATATATCCATCGACTTCCGCCGCGGGAAACATCACTTTTTCATGTTGATGAAACGTCGCATTCACCTGAAAAATGGTTGATAATTTCATAATATCATATTACCAAGTGGGCCATCAATCCTCAAGAAGTAGGGGCTAGTAATTGAGTTAAGGTATGTGTAAGTGTTAGTTATTGGGTTAGGGTAAGGGTTACTAAACCGTAATTAAAGGGTTAATTATTAGGACAGGATATATACTGAAATTAAATATTCTTAATTAGAGTTTAATATGTATTTTTTACAGTGATTCATTGTTCCATAGTTCGATATCTTAATACCATCAAGTATAAGCAGGCAACATGTCTTAACTTATTCACTGTTACAAACTATACCCGGCTGGTGTAAAGTAAAGTACACTGTTACAAAGTGTAAAGTTAACAATTTATTGTTACAAACCATACCCAGCCGGTGTAAATTAACATTTACGGTTACAAACTATACCCGGTCGGTGTAAAGTTAACCATTCACTGTTACCAAAACAAATTCAGCCGGTGTAAAGTTAACTACTGTTACAAACCACACCCGGCCGGTGTAAAGTTAACTACTGTTACAAACCACACCCGGCCGGTGTAAAGTTAACTACTGTTACAAACCACACCCGGCCGGTGTAAAGTTAACTACTGTTACAAACCACACCCGGCCGGTGTAAAGTTAATTAGACTGTTACAAACTATACCGGCCGGTGTAAAGTTAACTACACTGTTTCAAACTATACCGGCCGGTATAAAGTTAACTACACTGTTTCGAACTATAACCGGTCGGTGTAAAGTTAACCATTGACTGTTCCAACCATACTCGGCCGATGTAAAGTTAACTACACTGTTTCAAACTATACCGGCCGGTGTAAAGTTAATCATTGACTGTTCCAACCATACTCGGCCGATGTAAAGATAACTACACAGTTTCGAACTATAACCGGCTGGTTTAAAGTTAACTATTCATTGTTACAAACCATACTCGTCCGTTGTAAAGTTAACTACACTGTGGGTGCAAACCATACTCAGCCGGTGTAAAGTTAACTACACTGTTACAAACTATACCGGCCGGTGTAAAGTTAACTATCCACTGTTAAATCCATGTTTTATCTTATACAGTGTACTGTTTTCTCGCATTAATAAATAATCATCTTCTTTCTCTATTTCATTTCACACACTTGCATGGAAATCGTATGTTTAGTGTATCATGCAAACAAACTATGATTGGGAATTTGTGGAAATTCTTTAAAGGTCCAGCTAGAACGATAAAATCCATGTTGTCCCGATTCGCGTTATACATTTATGTATTGGTCGAACTGTCTGTAAAGATGTTAAATTTCTAATGTTATAATGGTATTGCGATCCCAGGAGAAATCAAAGATACACAACTCAAGCATTTGTTTATATAATGTCAACGGAAACAGTTTCTTAAAGGTAGAGAGCACAAAAAAATTGCCTTTTGCGACTTTTGCGAAATTTTTCTTTGAGTACATAATGTCAAAATGTTCAACACTGATTTTTTTTCTTTAGAAGATGTCAGCAAATATTTCTTTTTTAACCGCCTTCGCATCTTTTCCCATCTTGTTTAGTTTGTTTGCTATGGCCTCCATTGTGACGCCTTGCTCGATCATATAAGGATGGTCATCCGGTACAACTTGATATTTCTTCTTATCAAAAACAAAATCCGGATATCCATGTATAAGCATCAGGCTACATGTAGGCTCCCCATCAGACGCCATCTCAATGCCGGGTGATCCGGATGCTCCGTGTTGAACCCAGCAATCAAACAGGACACTGTGTTTGTCCCGAATATTGGGGAAACCCCATTCTTGTTTACTTCTCCAATGTGTTTTCATTTCCTTCAAACGCTTTTCCTCTTCATTGCTCTCAAGGATTCGGACATTTGGATCCCATTGCATTGGCTTTCCTTCGGGGTGACCAAGTAATGCAAACGTATTCTCAGGTGAGGCTTTCTTGAAACGTTTGATACCTTCTGGATAGCAAGCTTCTGTGGTGTTATCCTTAACTCGTAACTGTAAAACAGCGAAATCCATTTCTTTATCTCCCCACAATTTATCCTCGAAATAAAACGTTGGGAGGTTATCACTTCCTTTCAAAAAGTTGAACTTGATACAAACATCGTCTGTTTCCAGGAGCGATCTGTCCGGTTCTGAGTGTTCGTCCTTCCCTTTAATGAAAAAATACACGTTCCTAAAACTCAAATCTCTTTAACAGTTTTTAATGTTGTCGGGCCAACAGATTATCTTTGTCTAGATATTTATTGCGATATGACGTCAGTCGTGTTCAATGCCTGTTTGTATGCTTATTTGTCCGGTTGTCACCATCCTGGTTCTCATTTTGAGAATGTTGGTTAACCAGGATTGGCGGGTGTTATCGATAAAACAGAGGACGCTAATTGTCATAGAAATTAGGCCATCTTATAAAAACTTTCTTCTTTGTTGTATTTATAGACCTCCTAATGCAAATGTTGCTTACTGGAATTTTGATAAATCAATTGATACACTAACCAATGTTAACTGTAATTTGATTATTACAGGTGATATAAACCAAGATATGCTTTCTCTTTCTCCTAATACACATCATGCAAGAATCTTAAGTAAATATCAGCTACAAAGTATTATTCAATGTCCTACAAGAATCACTTATACATCAGCAACTGGTATTGACATATTCTATGTTAACAATCCAAACATAGTACAGAGTTCGGAAGTTTTATCACCCCTATGTAGTGGCCACTGTCCTATTGTTATGAATCTATGTTTTAAAGTATTTAAAGAAAACAAATTTCTAAAAGATTTTAAAAAAATTATTGAAGCAAATTGGAATGAAATAAATAGAGGTTTTCTAGCAATTGATTGGAAAACATTAATTGGATATAATGGTAATGTGAATGAGATAAATGGTTTACTTATAAATAAAACAAACTTGCTTACTGAAAAGTATATTCCATGTAAAAGAATAAGAATAAAACCTAATGATAAACCATGGATGACAAATGAAATTAGAACCCAGTTAAGGAAAAAGAATAGATTACATAAAAGAGCTGAACATACCAATAAAGTAAATGATTGGTATGAATTTAGAATATCAAGAAATACTGTAATTGACCTTATTAGAAAAGCTAAAGATAAACATCTTACAAAACGTCTTAACTCTCTTGCAGACAAGACTGTACCACCTAGTAAGTGGTGGAATATTGCTAAGTCTTTATGTGGTCTCTCCAAGAAAAATGAAACTTCTCATCCTCTTAAAGTTGGTAATGATATTTTGATTAATCCATTGGATAAAGCAGAAGCTATCAATAATGTATTTACTTCTATTTCTAATTATGTTGAGGATACTAACAATGTTCATAATTCTAATATGGAGTTACCTCCCCTTAGTCATATCAAACTTGGTACAGTTACAATATCAGATCAAGATATCATTGATCAAGATTAGTTAATTAATGATAGTAAACCTCCTGGACCTGATCATGTTTCTCCTAAAATAATAAAAAATCTTCTACCGTCAAAAATTTTACCTCTCAAATTTCTATTTAACACAACTGTTACTTCTGATACTATTCTAACAGCCTGGAAGTCTGCTAATGTTAAAGCTCTATATAAAGGTAAAGGTGCCATTGATGATCCCAATAATTATAGACCAATTGCCATTACATCTATTTTAAGTAAAATACTAGAAAAAGTAATTTTTAAATATGTCTTTAATTATATAACTAAACATCATATTGTCAGTGAGCACCAATCAGGATTTCAACCTAGAGACTCTACAGTCAATCAATTAATATCAATATATCACGTAATTATGGATAATATAAATAAAGGTAACGATATAAGATTAGTATTTTGTGATATAAGTAAAGCCTTTGACAGAGTCTGGCATTATATAAGTTAAAAAATATATAGCATATCTGGTAATTTGTACAAATGGTTTGAAAGTTATCTTACGGATAGAAAACAAAGAGTTATCTTTGAAGGTTATAGTTCTACATTTAAACATAAATGCACGAGTTCCACAGTGATCGGTACTCGGACCGTTTTTATTCTTACTTTTTATTGATTATATAACTAATGAAATTAATACAAATATAAAATTATTTGCTGATGATACTTCACTCTATGTTATTGTTGATGATGATGTTACAACTCCTACTGCTGAGTTAAATGATGACCTTGAGTCTATTAATAATTGGGCTAAGAAATGGAAAATTGATTTTAATCCTAATTAAACAGTTGCACTAACTGTAAGTAAAAAAAAATAGGGTACATCCTCCCTTATTTTTTATGATCAAGTAATTCAACAAAATTCATTCCATAAACATTTATGACTTATATTTAATTCAAAAGGCACATGGCGGATCATATTAAGGACATTTACAATAAAGCATGTAACAGACTGAATCTTTTGCGTATGATAAAGCATAAGGTGGATAGGAAAACTCTTATGACATTATACTGTTCATTTGTCAGACCTATTTTGGAATATTCAGATTCTATTTGGGATAATTGCACTATTGGTGAATCTAAATTATAAGAATCTGTTCAGGTTGATGCAATGAAAATATTATCACTGGTTTAAGAGGTGGTACTTCTCATTATAAACTGTATAAAGAAACGGGTTTAGAAAAATTAGAATCAATGCGTCATAAGCACAAATTAATTTTAATGTATAAAATCATAAATCACATGACCCCTGACTATCTGTTTAATATCATCGAACCATTTATAAATCATCAGCAAAATACTCATAACCTGCGTAATCATGGATTTTTCAATATACCAAGATCAAGAACCATTATCTATGACAGAAGTTTCTTTCCAAGCACTATGCAGGCATGGAATAATCTTGATCCTTCACTGACAATGGCTGTAAGTCTAAGTTTCTTCAAAACAATCTTAATCGAACTTTAGCAAATCCTAATGATACTATATCTGCTACTCTTAAAAAGTGTATACCTTGTAAAATAAATATTGTCTTGTGACAATTCAGAAATAATGCAAGTGACTTGAACCATCATAAATTTATAGATCACCTTATCCCTGATCCAAGTTGTACATGTGGCTCACCTAGTGAAAATAATGATCATTTCTTTTTTACTTGTCCTAATTTCTCTAATTCTAGGTATTTAATTAATAAAATTTATAACCGTATTGGTTATTCTAATTCAATCATATTAAATTCAGATGACAATACACTATCGGATGGTATTAATGAATTTATCTTAACTAATGTACAACGTTAATAAATAGTAAAAAAAAAAATTATGTTGAATAATTAAAAAAAAATATGATTACAATGATTATACAAGTAGTATTTGCTAAGGCTGAGTACATGAGTACACAGCTTAAGATATGTTGTATGTGAGCGACTGTGTGTGTGTGAGTGTGTGTGTGCCATGTAGGATGTAGGTATGCAAGTCTGTATCATAAAGAGTACATGTTTATAGAATTGAATATAAGTTATCATTCTACTCTGAATGTTTGTGAGATATAATCACTGATGCTTACATTCCTTAATCTATTTTATTTATATATACTTCACTGTCTATGAAATATACTTTATTGGCTGTATTCACTGTACTCTGTATATATGTGGTACCTTTGGAGATTTTGTTTTATAGCAATATAAAATTTGTTGAAATGAAAGGACGCTTGCTCTTCCCGGAGTAAAAGGTCTCCGTGAAAATCTATATATTTTGCCCTGGTTAAATTGAATTTGAGTTGGAATTTTGGTTTCGTTATTATGTTGGTATTATTTGATGTGTTTTGCCAATTAAATAACCTAATTATAACCGATTAGACACCTATTATATACATTAACGATCGTGCTTGTATTATACCTTAATTTGCCAGCATTAGCGTATTAACAACGGACTAGCTTTATTATGAGTGTAAAATAAAAAAGCATAGCATGACTTTACGGAGGTTGTGGAATGCGGGTTATATTTTTAGGAAGTATTTCATAGCATGTGGGGTGTCAAAAGTTATCGAAGCTCAGAAGTATGGTAGCACTTATTTTGTACCCCTTTTAATAATATTTGGCAATGATTTTGGTGAATAACCAAATTCAATTGGTACTTGGCAACATTCTTATACCTATACAATACACATATAATATGATTCTTATAACACAACAAATATATGATATAGCACTAGATGAATACAATATTAAGGGGATTTGTATTTATCCGATTGGATAGTTTGAGTCACGTGGAAATTGTTAACATTTCTATATTCGTGACGCGGAAGAAGATCATTTACACTTTCAGAACATAAATACGTGCACTGTTATGATACAAACTTACACATAAAAATCATTTTCCTGCTATGATACAATAAAGAATATGTTGTATTTTGCTATTTACCAACGTGTTTAAGCACTGTATATTCCTATATTCTATGATTTATTAGTTGTCATTTAATTAATCCAGTGTATTGTCGTTGTTATATTATAAAGTGTGTTGAGCGTTAAAAGATAACATCGTTGTGGTATTTTGTCCGACAATTAACATATAACGATACCCCATTTTTTCTTTAATATGTTGCTAAATTCATGTTGTGATGAAGCTGATCATGGAAACCAGACGTTCATGTTTACCTATACTTTGGTGGTTCATTTTTGTAATGTTTTATATAAAAGCGATATCACTGCAGTGTTGTTTATGAATTGATTTACAAAAAAAATTCCTCTAGCAATTGTATTCAAATACCATTGATAAATTTGGGATCAGCGCCCAAATCCCTGGAATTTAAAGTTAATTGTTTAATTGTTTAGTGTTAAATGTAATTTATTAAATGATGATATTAATGCAAATTAATTGTAATTTATTGCTTAAAAATGACAAAAATAAGGTATTTATTTTCATAATAGCGGAAGTGGTAATTCTTATAATAATGATATTTGCATACGATTTATTTATGGTGGCTTACGTCATCAGCATAAATGAATATATTGCCAATAGCAAAATTATACGTTTTACAGCTTGCACAGCTATACAATTAATTTGTGCTATTTGCAATAGATATATTTATGCTGATTATAAAAGCTGTAAAATAAATATTCCTTGTGCTAATTTAAGTACATTATGCATATCACTTTGTCAGCAAATTATCTATTTATGACAAAATGTTCAACGATAAAACATTTATGTAATATGATAATGCGAATTGTAAATGGTAAATAACAACGAGGTAAAAATGCATTTTAACTGAAGCAATTCAAATTGAAGAATTTGTTAGATATCCATCAGATATTATCCTATACGTACTTGTGATGCCCTCTGCTACATGATAGGCTGTCAATATCTTGTCCTTCCCTACTCTAAATCCGGTACCAGTGCAACAGGGACCTTCAATGAATCCAACAGCATCCATCGCTTTTTTCCAGGTATGCACAATCCTGGCATCGTGGGTGTCATTTATTGGTTTCCTTAGCGCTCCCGCATCTGTCAACATGAGTGATTACGTTAGATTATTACCATTTCAATTGATCAAATTACTTACCTTTTTGTAAACTGTTATCGTGACGAGAATCGGATTTATGATATTATTCTCGTCAGTGATGTATATTACTCATGGTAACAGTTGTTTGCTGGCAGTAACCTGTACGTCACACTTTGAACTTTCAGAATATACGAATATGTCTTCTTGGCATTCTTTGAATTTTTTTTATTGTAAATAGTCCCTGAATTTGTTTTATTATAGGGTTATGGCCTTCCCATTTACACATTGGCATGTTTAACAATTTGTAGACGCCTTCAACACTTTAGGCCGCTAGTATCACTGACAAGACCAAAAATGACGAAAAAGTTATATGACGCAGTTTAATTTGTTTTAACTCGATTGAATCTAGCAATAAAAATGTTTGAAATGACCTAATATCGTGTATGTCTTTTGTACAATTAATAATCGTCTATTATGACCATAGTTGCTGTTTGAATCTCAGACAACTCATACAAGTGCAATAGGGTCACCTGCGTGAGGGATAAAAGTTTCCCGTGTGCTACCGTCTGTAAAATTGACTCCAATTTTTGTAATGAACCCAATTTGTGTTATCTACTACCGAATTTTCGAAAACTAATTTCAATCCAAGGCAATGCTTTATTATGAACTGAAGCTGGTGATTGTTGTAAAAAAAAGGAAGATAATTAACACTCACTTCTTGGTCGTTTCTGTTCCATTTCGTGTTCATCTTCGAATAGAGGGTCCCGACTGGATATTTGTGCTATGTAGGAAAATATATGGAAATATTTTTCTTGTTTGTTGGTTGAAATATCAATGGTGTTTTGAAATAAAAGGAATGTCAACATTTACAGTAAACTAGTCAAATTTTGTGGTAAATTATCTATGTATAATATATATAAGTCAACTTGGAACCTACATTATAGGCATTTTTCAATATCAACATCTTATATACAGGTAACAGTGTGATTTGCATGGTTTTGGTTTCGTTTGCTCGTTTAGATATCCCATATTTGGTGTCAATATTACAAAGCTATGGTAAATACTTAAACATTTTTCTACATCGTCCCAGATAAATAGCGGTGATTCACATGTCATAAAATGCAGAACTGATGAAAAAACTACACTGTAGAAAACAAGCTTAAATAGCAGGTTTAAGTCTTACCTTCAGAAAATAATATTTTTAAAAGTGTAAAAAATGTGTCCTTCTCTCTTTCGGAACTAGACACACCTCGTTATCTGGTAGATTGATCCTGACAAAACTTCAAGATATACCGAATTTATTTTATATGGATTTTGTTAATGTTGGAGCTGAATTTGTACTTCGATTTTAGCAGGGTTTTGATATTGTAAGAGTTCGAAATAATCGTGTTTGACTGCATTAAAAAACACTGATTCGTCCTTTACATTATATTTCTCCATCGGAACAATGGTCACGGGCATGGTTGTCTGTTTTCCATTGAAGACATAGCTTATATATGTTTATGTTTAGTTTTGTGCTTAAATGGTAATGGCATGATATAATTGCAGATGTGACAGATGAAGCTATCACCCATAACGATGAGATTGTCATATCTATCATGAAAAGGATTTGTTTGCAATTGATCGATAGCTCGTTTTAGTTTAGTTTAGTTTTGTTTTTGCTCTTTTCGGAAAGTGATATTGTTACTATTTTACTTTTGCTTAGAGTGGACTAGAGCTAGTAATGCTCACTTTTCTTAGGCTTTGGTCCAGCTCTGCTGTCTTCACCTTCAGTATGACAGCCTTGGGAGTATCCAGCGTCTCCTGAAATACATTGATTGTTAGAATAACAGTGACAAATGAAAGTGACAGTGAAACACAATCCTACATTTCGATGTCGCCAATGTTCACCAATAGTATGCCGTGAGTTAAATTGTGTCAAATAATCACAACAATAATTGATGAAGTTTAATTCTGTGAAATTAAATATGTTTCGGTGTCAACCAAGGAACCTACCAGTTACCTAGTTACCTTAATATGAAAAAAAGGGTTGTTTACAAATTTTACCCATGTGACTGAATATTTATCAACATAACTTCTTTAAATCACAAAATTTTTTTTTTTTTTTTTTATGGGTTTGAGAAGAAAATCGTTTGGAAAAAAATTGCATAAAAAAATGCAAAAAAAGGAAAGATTTCCGTAAGAATGTACAGCACGTTTCGCTGTTCAAGTACCTACATACTCTTATATATTCCATAAGTATTAATTCTGGGTAATGAGTCACTCTAGGACGATTTATGGAGCGAGCGTGCTTCGGTATTCGAACTCCGCATTGTTTTATGAATCGATATACTGATGTCATGGATCGTTATTTATCAAAACAGTTATTTACTTATGATTTCCAAAGGCATGTGGTATTGAGTGGAACGTTTTCGGTTGCGGATACAATTTTGCTTTGTTTGCATTGATTGTATAGGTCTGTTGAACCGACAAAGTGAAAATAGAAATTGTATGAACATAATGCTGTTTTTCGTACAGACATAATGCTGTTTTTCGTACAGACATAATGCTGTTTTTCGTACAGGTACCTCGTATCGATTGTTTTAAAATATATGATCACATTAAACACAAGAACACACTGAAAACCACAGAATGAAACTTTTGTAATGCCGACACAACGCGGTAAACATTGTGACGTCACAGGAATGTACAAGCTGCCACATAGTACAACAATGTATGCTCTACATTTATACACTAATAAGCAATAGGCGTAGTACGGGCAGCAACATTTACTCACATGCGTTGAAACCGAAAGGACGCAAAACTATTAATTCAGCTATCTTTCTCTTTAGAGAGCGAGTTAGAAAGGTTAACATGTTGTAACAAGTTAACCGGTCAATATTTCTGTTAAGAAACTAATCCAGTAATATTTGTACCATGGATTGATGTATAGAGAATGCATGGTCGGTGTCTTAAAATATAGGCTGTATTTTGGCGTGGGTAAAGAAAGACAAAGTTTGCGAGCCTTGGCGAGCAACTTTTGTCTTTCTGCCCCGAGCCAAAAATACAGCTTATATTTTAAGACGCTGACCATTTATTCTATTTATCCTGCAACAGTTATGAACTATAATCATTTTGAAGTGAAACGGTTTCAACAATGATCCAATATGTTCGCCTTTTAAACGTTGTTTCACTTTGAAATAGGTCAATCGAATTGACGCACGTGCTAAATTTCCAAAATAAGGCAGTTTTCCGTCACTGTCGTATACAGCAAAAATGTATATGTTGGGTGTGTTCTAACAATGCGGTGACAGTTGCAGGATAAAAACGTGTTATGATGCAGTCTCTGATTAACTTTTTACATGTGTACGCTAAACGCTGAATTTTTTTACATGACGTCATAGTGACGTCAAGATAATCTATGTAAAAAAAATTTTTTCGCATTTACAGTTCATGCAGAGAGTGGAAAGAATGTAATCCCATTATATTCTTGGAAATATATTAAACAGTATAGGTACCTACTTTTCTTCCGTATCATTTTTGTGTAGTGGTCAATTATTTTCTTGGCCTCAACGTCTTGGTCATTAAGAATTTTCGAAATCCGCTCGTAATCTCCGTAATCTATCACGCCGTTTGCCTTCAATTCGCTGAATAACTTCTCCATACTGGTAACCTTATCTCTCTGATCATTGGTTAGTAATCTTCTTGATACTGCTTGATCAAGAATTGTATTCAATTGTGTCCTCGAAAATATTTCCCTCAATTTCTTTATCATATCTCCATGCAAATCTAGGACCTCACTTGATATCCCTGCCATCTTCTACCTTTTGTATCCTTTACAAAATAAACATGATGTGAGCATTACTGCTATATAAGTATATGCGGGAAATACCCCGTCAAGAGCGATAGATCATTGCAAAGGAATATTACGACAATGCAAAATTACCGACATCTGAAATACACAACACATCATATCACCGCCTTTTCGTCTACAGTTTACAAATATCAAGCAAAGATATATCGTTAAATTTATCAAGGACCACCCCACTATTTTATTATGTCTGATTTGTTTTTTCATTAGAAATTCATACCGAGGTATTTGTAGAGAGATTGTTAACAAGTAGGACTGAGGTAAATCATTCAATTTCGGTTGAAGCGCTCTTTTTATTAGTTCATCTATCCAGTGTATCAGGTTATAGAAGGCAAACATGATGTGCATGTTTTGATGATGTCAATAGTAAACATCTATATTTTGCAAATTTACATTTTTAGACATCGTTCGCAACATTCCTGAATAGATTTTGTCCACAATTAACATATGCTACAATCAGTAAAAATAATGTTTTAAACGACAATGCATTTTATTGCAGGCCAGAGGTTGCTTAAAGCTGACAGTGCAAGTTAAAAAGCATCCAATTGAAATAAAAAAAAAAATACATGTACAGATTTCCAAAAATCGTTTCCGAGACATTCCCCAGTTATAGTAGTGTCGTATCTAAGGACGGGCAGACATTTTTCTTTTTTGTTATGCGTGGATACAACCAAGCCGCCGCTGCTATAAAAAGAACGTGCTTCGTCACACTCGCATTCACTCTAACCTCAGGTGTTCACGGTGACGCACCTGTATCTTCTACACTATATCTGTACACCACGTGACCTACAACTGTATTCGCGAACGACACCAAACAGAAGCACTTACCTGTAACTTGAACAGAAAGATGGTCAGTGTCTCTCAATTATCTTTCAAATCTTGTTGAAAATAAAGTCTCCAAATAAATGCTTGAAAATGCATAACGAATTAATCCCAAATACTCTATCCATCTTCTCACGTGTTTTTCTTGGGTGCAGCCATTTTCATAACAAGTAAACAGTCCGAGGAGTTCCGATTTTTACTCGTATCCTACACTAGCACTCCTCGGATGTTTTCCTATTGTCTACACTACACTAGGGCTGTTGTGCGGTTTTATCACGTTTTAATTGCGTTATGGCACGTGCACAAATAATACATTTGTACGAAGACACGGAAAATATTTCGATGGAAACTATGGATATAATGATGTAACAGTTGTAAAGTTGTTCTTGCTGCATATCACACTGGAAAGACTCCGGTAGGAATTTACTCATATTTACTCTGTTTATAATTTCATTAGGTACATGTTTTGTTGGGGCCCAAATAGTTTGTGTTGTCAATACTTTCTTTTCTTTCTTTTATTGTAAAATAAAATATATATGTATATATATAAAGTTACCTCTTCAAAATCCATATTCAAGTTCCGTAATGTGAACAAAAACTCATTTGCGTTTGTATTGAGAACGTATACTATGTATAATGGAGAGATGTGTCGCTATGCGCATGTATCGATAGACTGATACTTGTCTCTTTGATTGATTGATTGATGGGGATTAACGTCCATGTTCCGGTTATAACCGAGCCTAGGACACGATACTTGTCTCAATGAACGCACGCGCTTTTATAGCGGCTCGTATCTACGCATAACAAAAACAAAAATGTCTTCCCGTCCTTAGATACGACACACCCATAATTGGGGGATGTCTCGGAAACGATTTTTGGAAATCTGTACATGTACTATTTTTTTAAATCTCAATTGGATGCTTTTTAACTTGCACTGTCAGCTTTAACTTCGATACATAGACAAATCATTCCACTGGACAGCCATAGCAGCTAGCTATTGGTCACTACCGCCATACGTGACCCCAAAACAATCAAATCACTGACACAGCATAACACAAACACCCAGGACTTACACTTTAGGACGATGTAACGTTGAAGCAACACATTCTTAATAGATATGAAAAGCTTACAGTATATTAAACATCCTTCGCTATATTCGAAATAAAGTTGATCGTAAGTTGTTAATATTTTTTTTTTACATCATTCAATAGACCAATTCTAGAATATGCAGACATTACATGGGATAATCAGACTCAACAGTTTAAAGAAATTGTAGAATGCATCCAATAAGATACAGCTTGAATTATAACAGGACTTAGATCTGGAAAATTTCTCAATATACTTTATAATGAACTTGGCTGGGAAACACTGTCTGTAAGAGGAGACCAATACAAACAAACAATGGGGTGAATGCATTAAATAAGTAACCCTCACCACCGTATTTTCAAGATGTCCTAAATATTTTATTAACAATCAAAACAACAACTCTTATTCCCTCAGACAAACGAGAATATTCAATCCACCGATATGCATAACTAATAATCGTTTTGACAGTTTCCATCCTCTAATATGATAATGATCTCTTTAACTCCCCAACTCTTTTAACTTTTAAATGCCAGCTAAATAAAGATGTCATTGTTGAAATTGAATCAACACAATTAAAAAAATGGATAGGGCTTAAATATTTCTTTGTCAAATTAAAAATCATTATAATATATTAAATTTTGACTTTTTAAATGATTATCTAACAATCTTTCTTGTGCCTGGTCTTTTGAATAGGAAACCGTCTCATATTCTTCCCTTGAGTATCCAATGTATGACCACATCATTATAAAGAGAAACACGTTGTTTATCCATTTGTCTGAAAGGTACTAGCAATATTTCATTGAGTATTGATTATAAATACCACCTAAAAAAATCATTGACACATGTACCTACCCTCTCTGACTCTTTTGTTATGTAGGGTAGGTGGGTTTGCAACACTAAAAGTTAAAATTTAAAATATATTTCAGAATTCAAGGCTAGGAGGTACTTAGTTAATGTCATATGTTTACCCACAGAAAAGTATAATTTCGTACCTGTTACCTGTTTTAAAGTTTCTACTTATTCTGGCTGTAAAGGAACCAACCACTTTAGTTTATTAGGAAGAGTTGGTAGGCTTTCGTGGATACAAGAGTGTTCCATTTTCAAAAGAAACAGGTAAAACCACAGCTACTCTCGTAAACACCCTGGTGTTTGTACAAACTATTTCAATAACAAGTATAATAGTTTATAGAATTGTGGTCATGGTCCTTAAGCGTCTTTCGTTGAGCATATTTGTTTAGTACGTTGTTCAGTCGTTTTTGTTTTACAGCATTCATTTTATAAATTGAAAGGCTGCCTATCACTGCGCCATCAAAACGTTCTTTTATAAGAACGCCGATGTGGCACAGCGTTATAAGCTGCATGTATTTCTGGCTAGGCGAGTGGTTGCCGTAGATCGTGAGTTCGAGGCCCGATTTGAGAACGAGTCATAAAGTTGTCTTCCTGCGTCAATTGTGTTAATATGTTATATATACTGGACAAAATAAGTTAAGGATCATAAAATATTATCATAATATGTTTGAGATGTAAAGAATATGTTCCCCTTAAGTACACCCGTAGTTTCGCCTATGTATGTCCACGTTGGTTTCAGTGTTGTATGCACGTGCATCATGAGGGTATGCTGTTCTGGTCTGGTGAACAGTGCTGGTGTCTAAAACGGACTGAACAACCACTACAGGTGAATGTGTTAAGTTTAGTTTGCGATACTTTTTAACTTAAATATCTTAATATATACTAATCAATCATGCGTAGACATTTAAATGATATTGAAGCCGCGCGAGGAATAGGACTCCTTCAAGCAGGTCAAAATCAGAGAAATGTGGCTGCCCAGCTTAATGTTTCACAAAGTGTGATAAGTAGGCTATGGAATCGGTATCAACAGACAAATAGTGTCCAACAACGACCCAGATCTGGACCCGCCGTGCGACCAATTTTGACACGAGTCCATCGACAAACGAGACATCAATGGGCCTCTCAACATTTCAACTGGCAGTTGCGGCACTGGAGATCTGTTCTTTTCACAGACGAGTCTAGACTTTGTGTAGACTTTCATGACGGCAGGAGGAGGATATGGAGGTTGCAGGGTGAGCGCTATGCAGACTGCTGCGTTACCCAACAAGACCGCTTTGGAGGTGGATCAGTAATGGTTTGGGCTGGAATAAGTATTGACTACAATACCGACCTCTATGTGGTCGATAATGGATCTTTGACAGCAATTCGTTACAGGGACGAAATTCTACATCCTATAGTAAGACCTATTGCAGGAGTTGTCGGCCATGACTTCATTCTGATTGATGACAATGCTCGTCCTCACCATGCTCGTGTTGTAAACGACTATCTTCAAAGGGAGACAATTGTTCGCATGGACTGGCCAAGTCGTTCTCCCGACCTGAATCCTATTGAACACTCTTGGGACATCCTGCAACGCCGGGTTTCAGCTCGACCTAATCTTCCACAGAACCGACAAGAGCTCGTGACAGCTCTGCAAGAGAAATGGCAACGTACCCCACAGATCAACCATCAACGATTAATCAGGAGCATGCGCTGACGTTGCATGGCAGTTATGAATGTCAACGGAGGTCATACTGTCTATTGAGCCTTCGATGACAGTTCACGAACTTTTTTTCGATCAAGTGTTTGACATGCTCCATTCGTTTTCACACTTTAATTTAGAGGGTGCTGGTCCTTAGAGTTATCTGCTCTTGACGCTTATGAATAAACACGAAAATGTTATGTGTAATCATTGACTCCACTGATTTTCCTGTCTTGATAATACAAAACATTATTAAATTCAGTTATATTTCTTAAACTGTGTTGATTGAATTTCATGATCCTTAACTTAACCTGTGTCTTGATAAAGGGGCATATTGCCTCGAAAATTCGACAATTTACTTGTCTGTACTGTCGTTATTACTACTTGACATATATATATTTCTAGTAATACGCATACAGCATTTGTTTGTTAGGATCCAGTACCTATATTGGTTTATATCGTCGTTATTACTTGCTAGACCCCATCTATCACACGAAGTAATACGCATCATAATCTAGGCTACCTATATTGTGATCCGGTGTATCCAATCCGTTACTTTTGTTTAAGTATATTTTGTTGTCTGTCTGTGTACCTGTATTTTCCCAATATCACCGTTCTTTGTCCAGTTTAAACTTGTTTACAAAAAGCCACTGTTACGACAACAATGCATTGTATAAAGCAACTATCGGCCGATCGAGGGGGATCGTTTTTACAACATTACGATATTTATTGTTGTTTATACCTACTATATTTGTGTAACTGTTCCATGTTCTATGTCTATATGTGATCGTATGTAATTTACCTGTGTCTTGATAAAGGGGCAGATATACAATTGAGTGTAAGCTAACCTTTACACCCTAGTGCACTCCTAGTGCACTACGTTTAAACTAGTAGTGCACTTCATTTAAACTACAGGTAAACTAGTAGTGCATTACATCCAATCAGGTGTGACAAAAAATCCCCCTATACAGGTAATGGACAGTGCCACTAGACACCTGTGTTAGATATCTGTAGTTGTTACATATACAGACCTGTGTAAATAGACTACTTTTTATCTATCATCCTGACTTTACTAGGTATATTTAAATGTTGATAAAATTTTATCTAATGTTAACTCAAAATGTAATTGGCCGCGGTTCTTATATGATATATTACACAAGAGGATTTAAAAATCGATCAATTGGATTTGTAGTGGGTTTTATCATCATTAATTTTTTAAAAAGATTTCATTAAAGTGTAAATCAATCTTCCTGATTTCAAAATTTTGATGCTTTTCATTTTTTTTAGATGTAATAAATATACATCCTTAGATTTTGATAACTGTTTGTAGATTTATTTCTCAATTATATTGTATATGTACTTATATTTTAACATTTATAACATTTATTTTCTCAGACAAAACTATTTTTAAATTCAATGTATTGTTACTTCACTTAACTCTGTTAATTCAACCATGGAATCATTTCATAGTACATAATCAAGAATCAAGAATCAGAAGTTTCGTATATTCTCATTTATGTTTTGTAAGAGACATATAATATTTATACAACAAGTTATGTACATGTACCTGTATGTATAATTGGTACTACCAGGACATGCCTGTTGTCATGGCCACTTGGGTCCAGGGCCCAAACACCACCTCACCACCATCTTATGGACCTCCATAACACCTTACCTATATTTATGTATCAGATGAGGATCAGTCTTAAGGTGTGCCTGTTTAACACCTGGCTATATTTTTGTCAGGTTCACAATTACACCCCCCCCCCCCCCCCCGCCCCCAAGGTCCATTTATAGCATGCTATGCCAGGCTCCTTTGACTAACCTACCTGTAATTAGCATCTTACACTACCCATATATAATATCTATTTGTGGATGTTTTTAAAAACTGTATAGATTTTTTTTCTCGAATCATCAAAAAATAATTAATTTTTATATACACTTTTCTTCACAATAAAGTTATTCAATAAATATAGTTGATATGCTGATTTTCTTTAATTACAAGAAGAGGTAAAATCGCCATCACTTATACATTTTTAGGTAAAGAACAATTAATCATTTTCTTAATGCAATAGGGAAACACTTCAATGCTGATCAAAATGTATCCCAAGATTTTGTTTTTAAACAATATTGCAAAAAACATGTTAGCGTGAACTGTAAAAAAAACTTTGGCTTAAGGTCCACATGATCCACATGTGTATATAATATATTTGTTAGCAGGTAACTTTATAGAAGAACATTATGAAATTACAAATACGAGTGTTGTATAATTCAAGTGTTGTATGACAAGAACAGCTCCAGATACAGGAACATGTATGTGTGTTATATAAACTTAAAACTGCTGCCCTCCCCCTCCCCAAGTTTGCTAGTATATGTATTTCATAACAAAAATGACATTAATTTTTCCCTCAGGCCATTATCTCATTCTGTGTTACCTGTCACTGATACGTGTACCTGGAATCAGATCCAATAGGTTAGATCTTCAAAGTATTAGATACCTGCACACGGGTACATGTACAGAAATTTCAACAATTTCAGTAAAAATTTCATGGAAGATGTATTACAAGTAACATATACCTTCTATAAACTTAAAGTTTCGAAATGAAGAACTGTTATGATCACTTAATAATATAGGTTTTGCCTGATACTTCATCCTGTTGACTTTGATAATCTTTGTCACTAAAATTTGTTGAAAAGAAAATGTAAACTGGGTGTAAACTGTTCATAACTATTTGCACACAACTGTAGTAATTACAACTGAAGATATCTATCGTATATATGCTATTAGCTAATAAGTGTAAGTACAGGAAAAAGGCTTAAAATAGAAGTATAAAATCATAGTCCCAGAACAACTCGTCTGTTTAGTTATTTATTTATTTATTTATTTATTTTTATTTTTTGTCATGATATTATTTTCAATATTTCTGTATTCACAGAGATAAATATATACATGTATGGAGATTTTTTTCATGAATCATATTTCAAATTTTTAAGCCATATTATATGTCTATAAGTTTAACCCTATCACGAGATAAAGCCGTCGTCACCCAATAAATCTTGGGATAAATAATAGGATGCATTACAATGCTAACATATAGTATACAGCAACTTCGCAAACTAAATAACATTAGTTTACCTAATAATATTCATCCGTACAATACCTACAGCCAAACGTTAGCAAGATGAGGTCGCTTATCAAAGCCCAACGTTATAGAGACCAACCAAACAATTGTTTTCCCATAGACTTTAGTGTTAACGTTTTGGAGTATTTCATTCAAATTCTTGAATTCAATATGACAATTTTTGTTTTTAACAAAAGTTTAGGGTCTGATATAACACATAATAAAATAAAAAGTTGGGTCCTTCAACTCAAATTTTCTTCAGGGTAGCCATTTTGAAAATGGGTGAATTTCGCAGTTAAAATTCTCAAAAATCTTAAATGTTTACCTATTAATTATTATTACCTGAACTTTTGGGAAAAAAATCAATCGGACTTACGAAATTAATATCAACATTTCTTATTGATAGTTACCTATCAGGCTACATATCTATTTTCTCGCTTCATAACATACTGACCAATCAGTGGCTGCCAGACATTTTATCCTTGGCTCAACTTTCTATACACAGGGGCTGTTTCAAAAATCTATTTTTTTTCAATTGGTTGGTTGTTCCCTATAGGGCCCTTTAAATAAGGTTATGGGAAAGACAACGATAAACCAATGTAGGTTGAGTCAGCAAACATGTCTACCCCATACAAGCTTTTGTACTTGGATAGAACGGCATATACTACAGTAGTCTAGCTACAAAAGAAAAAGGTTAGTTCCAGTTAAAAAACAATGTAGTAAAGCAGAGGTTTGAATATTAAACCTACCTTGATCTGTTTACAAACCTCAATCAAGTTTGAATTACACCTCCTCTACTTCCTGGTCGCTTTCCACGAATCACTGTCGTAAATGCGATAAGTTATCCATGACCTACTTTCTTAAAACACTGAAAATTTCCACGTAATTGATCTAAATATTGAAAGATATAATGTCTGGCGTGATCTTTTATTTTTAAACAAATCATGCGAATAATCATACTAAAATACGACATTGTCTGAAAGAAGAAAATTTACAAAGATTGACGTATTGGTATTGTTCTGGTTATATAACGGACCATTGACTGTGAAAGACATCGATCGCTGTATCTGAGTACATTGGGGACTACGTAAACATTCCCAATCCATTGTGCACATATTACAATATTTACATTTGGTGTGGCAATGCCCTTATATATTACTAGTAAATCCCTACCAAAAGCAGCTTCATCTATGAGAGTATAACTGAAGTTGCCCTGTAAACAAAGATGGCCGCCATACATTGTAAAGTCACATTGACATGAGATTTTAATATTAATATTTTAGATTCATTAATAGAACGTAAATATAAGCGATAAACTGCCTAGATGCGGCAGACCTACTGGTATAACTGCCACATGTGTCACAGACAAACAATCATGGTGCGCTAGCGCGCACCATTCAGTTTGTCTGTGACACATGTGGCAGTTATACCAGTAGGTCTGCCGCATCTAGGCAGTTTATTGCTTAAATACACACAAATACATATTTATAACATGTGTACAATTCGCATTTATGTAATGTAGATTAACATTTCTATCTAGGTATACATATCTTGACATTGTGATCCTATCAAGATATTAGACCAACAGTCACTGCTCCATTGAAACATTCTTTTTTAAGAACGTGGATGTGGTGCAATGGTGTAAGCTGCATGCATTTTCTGGCTAAGCGACTGAGTGCCGTTGATCGTGAGTTCGAAGCACGGTTAGGAAACGAGTCATAAAGTTGTCTTCCTTGGTCATTTGTGTTACTATGTTATATATCTAATCATTAGCACAATATATCATATGCACTATGTGTTGTTGATCTGAAGGTAAAGATTTAAATTTCGCGTCAATTCAATTCAATTTTTATTTAACTTTAGGCCTTACAGCCCATCAGTATAAATACATGTACAACAATACAATAAATATGATGCATATGTCGTGATTATTAATTATACACATGTAATAGCGGTGGCCCTAGTGACCAATTCCACCCTTAATATCAAAGCCACACAGGTGGACTGAATTAGTGGTCCAAAAGGGCCGTTCATAATTAATGATTTTGAAAAAATAAATAAAACATGTTTGATATGTAATATGAAATCAAAATAATTAGGTTACCTAACTGACAAAGAATTGTATAATTTATGTAACACCCTTCTATCTACAACATATGCTAGGCCACTAGAATTTGAAATATCAACAAGAACTATCTTGTGGTTCCGCTGGACAAAAGATAAGGATAATACACAATGTATTGAATATCACACGTCGTTTATATTGCAACTTGAAATGTAATGTTAAGCTAACTATAATTCTCCTACAATCTCCGTTCGTGCCTAATGCCAGAAAACACACAAACACTTGAATAAATTGCAAACGGGGCGACCGACCCGCGTACTAGTTTATTAATTACCATGAAATACATACATTTCACAATGCAATCTTTTACACTAACGATGTACACAGCCAAAACAAGTCATCAAAATACCCTTACAAAAAGTACCATGACCATGAAAGCAATCAACATCGCACCGACTGTCGGTAGGCAATGTATGTACACTACCTATATACACAAAAATGTATTTCTGAAGACAGTAACGAACTGTCACACCCGCGACGTTGTGTGCTAATCCAATAAACCTTTCTGCAATAAAAGCAGATTTAGCAACAAAACAAATTTTTATCGAAAATTTTAACGAAAGCTGACCGTGTATACGCCTAAAAGGTAGTCGCCTGAATGACACAACCGCGAACACGCACGTGCTCCGCTGGTAGCATATAGCGCCACCTAGCGGCCCGCTCTACTATAGGAGAAATTAATTTCGTTCTTATTCCGCCTAGTCAAACGAAAGAAATTACATTTCTCCTACAATCTCCGTTCGTGCCTAATGCCAGAAAACACACAAACACTTCAATAAATTGCAAACGGGGCGACCGACCCGCGTACTGAATACCAAAGAACGGGAACAGTATATGTTATATACCTAAATTCCTGGAAACTAACAATCTCTCCTCAAGGGA
Organism: Pecten maximus; assembly: GCF_902652985.1. Classification (NCBI taxonomy): domain Eukaryota; kingdom Metazoa; phylum Mollusca; class Bivalvia; order Pectinida; family Pectinidae; genus Pecten; species Pecten maximus. Next base: position 22,377,915 of record NC_047027.1, read on the forward strand.
ATTCTTCACATAACAGTCTTTCGCATTCTCCGATTTCCATCTGCCGTGCCTCTTAAATATTCTGTCTGCCACTTTTAAATTAGCCGCGCTTGTTGCTCCGCCGGACCGTAAACTGTGTAAACCATATTTACTGATATCAGATACGAAAGGAGAAAACACTTGAATAAATAACTCGCGCATCTGCGTATATGGCAGAGGTTTGTTCTCATCGCGCAAAATAAAACCATTGCTGGTCTTAGTAATAGATCGAAAAACATACCGATCTGAACCAAGTATTAACTCCGCGATATCAATATACCTCTCCAGATTGGATACCGGACATAACTTAGTATACGTCCTAGCTATTACAACATGGTCACCGTCCCTATAAATATCAGTCTTGCTCTGACGAATTGAAATAGTCATATGACTTTCAGAAAATTCAATGTCGCACATACGTATAATAAGTAATTCTGATACGCGTAAAAAACCTGCATAGGCTTTCAAACAACCACAAATTGTACGCTGCGAAAATAAATCTTTGTCACTGTAATTCGCAGAATACATAGATTCTAACAGTTCTGGAGTAATAGGGTCCTTCCTATTCCTCAGTGTAGACAAACGCCTCTTTGCTCCCTCGAGATAATAATGAATCAGTGGGAGAATCCCTCCCAATGATAGAATGCGCCCATTTTAAACTATAATAGGCTTGCATAACCGGGCTTGACGTCGCACTATGCTGGACTAAACACGCGAGATAGAGAGCAACATGGATGGCCCTAGCCGGAAAACACTCCACCTCAGATAACCCATTATCATGGTGCTAGCGCGCACCATTCAGTTTGTCTGTGACACATGTGGCAGTTATACCAGTAGGTCTGCCGCATCTAGGCAGTTTATTGCTTAAATACACACAAATACATATTTATAACATGTGTACAATTCGCATTTATGTAATGTAGATTAATATTGCTATCTAGGTATACATATCTTGACATTGTGATCCTATCAAGATATTAGACCAACAGTCACTGCTCCAATGAAACATTCTTTTTTAAGAACGTGGATGTGGTGCAATGGTGTAAGCTGCATGTATTTTCTGGCTAAGCGACTGAGTGCCGTTGATCGTGAGTTCGAAGCACGGTTAGGAAACGAGTCATAAAGTTGTCTTCCTTGGTCATTTGTGTTACTATGTTATATATCTAATCATTAGCACAATATATCATATGCACTATGTGTTGTTGATCTGAAGGTAAAGATTTAAATTTCGTGTCAATTCAATTCAATTTTTATTTAACTTTAGGCCTTACAGTCCATCAGTATAAATACATGTACAACAATACAATAAATATGATGCATATGTCGTGATTATTAATTATACACATGTAATAGCGGTGGCCCTAGTGACCAATTCCACCCTTAATATCGAAGCCACACAGGTGGACTGAATTAGTGGTCCGAAAGGGCCGTTCATAATTAATGATTTTGAAAAAATAAATAAAACATGTTTGATATGTAATATGAAATCAAAATAATTAGGTTACCTAACTGACAAAGAATTGTATAATTTATGTAACACCCTTCTATCTACAACATATGCTAGGCCACTAGAATTTGAAATATCAACAAGAACTATCTTGTGGTTCCGCTGGACAAAAGATAAGGATAATACACAATGTATTGAATATCACACGTCGTTTATATTGCAACTTGAAATGTAATGTTAAGCTAACTATAATTCTCCTACAATCTCCGTTCGTGCCTAATGCCAGAAAACACACAAACACTTGAATAAATTGCAAACGGGGCGACCGACCCGCGTACTAGTTTATTAATTACCATGAAATACACACATTTCACAATGCAATCTTTTACACTAACGATGTACACAGCCAAAGCAAGTTATATTATTTCCATCAAAATACCCCTACAAAAAGTACAATGACCATGAAAGCAATCAACATCGCACCGACTGTCGGTAGGCAATGTATGTACACTACCTATATACACAACAATGTATTTCTGAAGACAGTAACGAACTGTCACACCCGCGACGTTGTGTGCTAATCCAATAAACCTTTCTGCAATAAAAGCAGATTTAGGAACAAAACAAATTTTTATCGAAAATTTTAACGAAAGCTGACCGTGTATACGCCTAAAAGGTCGTCGCCTGAATGACACAACCGCGAACACGCACGTGCTCCGCAGGTAGCATATAGCGCCACCTAGCGACCCGCTCTACTATAGGAGAAATTAATTTCGTTCTTATTCCGCCTAGTCAAACGAAAGAAATTACATTTCTCCTACAATCTCCGTTCGTGCCTAATGCCAGAAAACACACAAACACTTCAATAAATTGCAAACGGGGCGACCGACCCGCGTACTGAATACCAAAGAACGGGAACAGTATATGTTATATACCTAAATTCCTGGAAACTAACAATCTCTCCTCAAGGGAATTCTTCACATAACAGTCTTTCGCATTCTCCGATTTCCATCTGCCGTGCCTCTTAAATATTCTGTCTGCCACTTTTAAATTAGCCGCGCTTGTTGCTCCGCCGGACCGTAAACTGTGTAAACCATATTTACTGATATCAGATACGAAAGGAGAAAACACTTGAATAAATAACTCGCGCATCTGCGTTTATGGCAGAGGTTTGTTCTCATCGCGCAAAATAAAACCATTGCTGGTCTTAGTAATAGATCGAAAAACATACCGATCTGAACCAAGTATTAACTCCGCGATATCAATATACCTCTCCAGATTGGATACCGGACATAACTTAGTATACGTCCTAGCTATTACAACATGGTCACCGTCCCTATAAATATCAGTCTTGCTCTGACGAATTGAAATAGTCATATGACTTTCAGAAAATTCAATGTCGCACATACGTATAATAAGTAATTCTGATACGCGTAAAAAACCTGCATAGGCTTTCAAACAACCACAAATTGTACGCTGCGAAAATAAATCTTTGTCACTGTAATTCGCAGAATACATAGATTCTAACAGTTCTGGAGTAATAGGGTCCTTCCTATTCCTCAGTGTAGACAAACGCCTCTTTGCTCCCTCGAGATAATAATGAATCAGTGGGAGAATCCCTCCCAATGATAGAATGCGCCCATTTTAAACTATAATAGGCTTGCATAACCGGGCTTGACGTCGCACTATGCTGGACTAAACACGCGAGATAGAGAGCAACATGGATGGCCCTAGCCGGAAAACACTCCACCTCAGATAACCCATTTTTCAAGGCCCAGTCCTTCCAACGTACGAATCCCTGGTAATACCCTTTCGTTGTGCTACTGGCTTTACTTTCGGCCAAAAGTTGAGTGAGGAGACTGACGTATACGACTAAGGCCCCAGGCAGCTTTGCTATTTCCCGCTTGAAAGCCTGCGAAAATATGTTTAAATAAAACAAAAATACTAAATTAAAATGTCAGCAGTAAGTTGCTTATTTACATATAGTTTCACATCCAAAACGCCCCTATCAAAAAACCACCACCAGGATTTCACGTACTGGTATGGAGTACGACCATCGTAAACAGTTATAGGTTAATACATTTAGCATTGTTAAAATTTAACCTCAGAGCAATCATCTTGAAAGGAAGATCAATCCTTCCGAACACAGACTTATTCCCTCTTCCCACTGAGTAGGATTCTTTGTTAGTGGGTAAGTATATAAATTCCACCACCTCTGGTATAAAGCCACCACCACTTGGACATAAAAATGGCCAAAAACTGGCTGACCTACAAAGAGGTACCACCATGGTCCCATATGCGCCACACTGCTGCATATAACTAAGGACACGATGCACTATGCATACTGGTGGAACATACCACCCGTTTACACCTTGCCAATCGGCTGTAAACGCATCCATACCGGACGACCCCACATTCCAATACCTTGAAAAATACACAGGTAACTTGTTATTGTCATCGCTGGCGAACCAGTCTATCTCGTGGGGTCCCCAAAGGGAATCTAAAAACTAAAAATCTAAAAATATCACTGGAAACACCCCAATCATCACAATCGACAATACGACTTATGAAATCTGCCTTTTCATTCTCGTTTCTCGGAACCCACTCGATATCAATTGATATACAATTTCTTAAACAGGTGTAAAATATAGATAACGCAACCTTCTGCAAGTCGGACCTCATATGCTGCCCTTGTTTACAATAGATACAACATTCTTATTGTCCGTGTACCATCTGACCCGTCTACCCCGAAAGACGTGCAACATTGACGTGATGACCCTGTCCACAGTGGACAGTTCTCGTCAAGTAGAACTCCTACCGGCTTCAACCTCGGACCACATACCGTGCGAAGTACCCATAGGGGTATTCATGACGTACCCGCCGTATCCTGTATGACTCGCGTCGCTAAAAACAATAGATTGACAGGAATTATTATTAATGAACTTTTCCCCATTAATTTCGCTAACAGATTTGTCCCAAAACTTGAGTTGTTCAACGCTTTGACCCGGCAACACTATGTCGACGTTCCACGAAGGGGACAAAGCCACGTCTATACTCAAACATTTTGTCATTATGTAGACAACGTTACCCAAGATATATGACATAGAAATGATCTGTCCAACAACAGAAGACACCTTTTTAACCCTCACAACTCCTCTCTCCTCTATATATGTTATTACCCCTGACATACTTGAACGTAACTTTGTCAATCTGACATCGGGAACTTTTAAAATACCCAAAACAGTGTCAATATAATTCCCGAGGAAAACTAATTGTCTGACAGGCAACCAAGTAGACTTCTCTGGTTTCGGCACAAACCCGCTCAAAATCAAATCATTCTTGACCTGACTGGATATAGAAGCACACACTGTCTCATCTCTATGAGTACCTAACCCATCATCTAAATACATAAGTATTTCTTTGCCGTCGGATCTCCACTTCTTAATCAAAGGCCTGGTTAGCTTTGTAAAAATGTAACAAGCCGAGCTAAGACCAAACGGAAGTACTTTGAATTTAAAAAAATTGCACCCTGCCCCCCAAACTCCAGGAAAACCCTAAAAATTCTGTATGGGGCTAAAAAAAATATCAACATGATGGTATGCGGAATGAATACCAAACTTAAAGCAAAAACTATCTTTCTTGATGAATTGCATGGCTACCCTGATATCCTCAAACTTCACACTGGTCTTCCATAAATGATGGTTTACATGCCTTAAATCTAAAATGAGACGTTTCTTTCCATTACTCTGAATAGAAACCGTTAAGGGGTTGACAACGTAGCGCATTTCCTTACAAACGACGACAAGGTCCCTAGCTATCAAATCTCAAATGGCTTCCTCAACGAAACTTACCTGCTCCATAGCTGAGCGATTATTACGTAAGAATACAGAAGTAGGGGTTGAATAAAAAGGTATCTTATACCCGATTTTTATAGTGTCAAGAATAAAATCGCTACAACCAATGCTCTTCCAGAACTCTAAACAATCACACAAACGCCCCTTTACTCTTAATCGTCAGTAAGGAACATGTCATTATACTCATCTTTCAACAGTTCATTCTTTCCCGATGGCTGGGACACTCTTTTCCTTGATTAGGACACTCGTTCCTCCAATGCTGGAAAGATCCACAGCCGTAGCATGCTCCCGATGACCGGCCTCGTCGTTGTCCGTATGCGTGCGCGTGTGTGCCGCCGCCTGTACCGCCGAACTGGAACATAGGGACTCCGCTGAACCAAGGCTCTTGGCCTTGGGGTCCACGAAAGGGCTGCTGGAAATTAGGAAAATTACCACGCATGCCCACAGCGCCGCTGGACTTGCCAAAGCCCGTAGACTTCTTTCCTTGTATTTTCCATTTCTTCTTTTTAATAGCTCGGTTTTCTGCTCTGTTGATTTTCCCCTCGTCGTCAGAATCACTGGGATTGTTTTCGTATTGCCTAACTGTTTCCAAACCTCCATCACTAGAGTCAGCAATTTTGATATGTTTGTTCCTTTTTGAAATTTTATCTTGCAGACTAGTCACCAACTCGCGTGCGTAGTCTCCTTTGTTGTTGTCTAGCGCCCAACTTAACTGACCAATGTCTTCGGAAAGTTCCGAATTAAATCCGTGCTGGACCTTGTTACCCTCAAATTTCCACTTGAATGAATTTTCTACCTTTAACTTTTTCACCTGTGTTGCCACGTTTACAGCAGAACCTTTCACTTCGGCTTTGAGCTCACCTATCTCATGACGCAAACTGTTATTTATAATGTTAATATTGTTCCCTTGCTCTTTTACAGCATTCCAAATATCTGAAAGACTAACGTGGTCTTGTCTCTGTAGCTCCTCAGTATTCGCCATGAATTAATTTTAACGAAAGCTGACCGTGTATACGCCTAAAAGGTCGTCGCCTGAATGACACAACCGCGAACACGCACGTGCTCCGCAGGTAGCATATAGCGCCACCTAGCGACCCGCTCTACTATAGGAGAAATTAATTTCGTTCTTATTCCGCCTAGTCAAACGAAAGAAATTACATTTATTTGGTTCTATGCACTCAGACTTTGTCCAGTGCTTTATCGAAGAAAGACTTTATTTTCCCCGAATAAAAAAGTATAAAACTCAATGCTATCTTACATAGATTGTGTTATTCTTCAATAAACATGGGGGTTAGATACGGTAGCTTATTTAAATATTTAAATACGTATCAGCCGGTAAGCGTAATAATAATAATAAGAAGAAAAAAAAAAAAACATTACAAAAACAATAGGGATTTCCATCTGAAATGGAAACCCCTTATACTAATAATAACAAGTACTAATTGTAATGGGAAACCATTACAGAAGTCCCCCAAACGTTCCTTCAGTCGTACCATTATGTTCGGCATCCCTCGATATCCCTACCAAATTTCATTGAAATCGAACAACATCTAAATTTCGACCAATCAGAAGCCTCCGTATGGTTGCTATGGCAACGAAACCCATTCAGTTGATTTTACAGTCCCCTTATACTCATACATACCAAATTTCATCAATCAGACAGTATGTAAATTTGGACCAAGCATAGGCAAGAAAATAGCGGCCATTTTGTTAAAATGTGGAAGTAAGGTTACGGGAGTGACCCGTGTCCCATGATGTACTTGCATATAAAATTTCATCAAAGTAAAATCAAATAACAAAATAAAATTTAAACGAAATAATTCATCAAGTAATAATATAACTTTGTGTAACCAGCCAAAAAGACTGTAAAACCACATAAACTATCTAATTTGACCTTTTTCACAATTTGTTTGCATGAAAAGCCTGGCACGACATAGATAAACAATAACACAATGATATCATTGTAACACAAAAATAATAGAAATAGATAAGCTCTCTTAATTCTTTAGTTTTACACTCCATACAAAAAGGCGTGTACATGTAAGTTAACCAGACATTGGAAAGCGTGAGGCTAATCTTTGTAGACTTAATCCAGGTGTGCCTTGACACAGACGACTCGGTTACCTGTCCACGTGAGTGGCTATGCAAACGGGCTAGTCAACTTTTCTCAAATTTTCTTACAATTCATTTTGCCAATTACTGATCAACACCAGTCACTAATTGATATCAACTAGTTGGCATAAATATAATAAATATATACTCTTTTAAGATTCCGTTATTATATTTGATGATATTGAATATTAATGCTGGCGGAATATGGGGAGTAAAAGTACCATGATCCACCTTAACAAGACGATAGAGACCGTCAAAATGGAAAGTAATTTTTGACAGACATATTGAATTAAAAAATACAAATTATCGAAGATGAATAGCTCTTAGTACGATTACTTACCAGAGAAACACTTGATCAGTGTGAGTAGTGTACCGTGTGACGGCCAGGTGTGGAATAACAGGTTTGGGGGATGAAAGTGAAAGGTGGTGCGATTACAACGTGTGTACAGATCCCTTAATTAGCCTTTAAATACGTATCCTGTATCGAGTTCAAATTAAGCACGACATACTTTTATCTTTATTTCATTGTTTCATTATTTCTTAAAACAAAACGTGTTATTCAGAATTTAAAAACTAAAAACAAATACAAGGAAAGAAATAAAGCCTTTTTTTTTCTTTTAGATATTGTGACAAGTAAAACAGTAACCGTTATAAGGGAAGCAACTCCTGTATTGTTGCAAACTCAGTGAGAAAAAAGGGAGGGTTAATTCCCGTACCAGGACCTAGCAACATTAGACATCATACATTTGATTCAATACTGGTTCCGTACTAAAAAAAATAAGCCAAAGGAGGTGACGTCGACCGCCATTAGGGCAGGCTTTGGTGGGGTTATACCGCGAAATGGAACGCACATTTTATGACGTAATACGGGAAGTTTCGATCTTGGTTGCGTCATCACACCATGTCGATCTCACAAATCCCATATATATGTGTCTCAGACCTTTGAAAGAGTAAAGCAGGACGAGTCTGTAAGAAACACTTACAACCCGTTCTAAACAGTCACGGAAATAAATCGCCATATCACAGTTTTTGTATTAAAATGTGGTCAATTCGAGCTCTATATCCTGGATGAGACTAGGGAAGGACTCTCAATATATCCCGTCGAACTCTACAACGCGGGGGCCATATTGCGCACTTCTTGGGGTCGTAAGCAATACGGATTTTCAACAAAATTTAAGGTTTCTCACAGGACTGTGCCAACAGCAAATATTTTGATTCATTGAAGGAATACTTGACTGAACATCCGGACGGAACATCTGCCGAACCAAAGGGGGAACTATCGGTGAAAGACAATGTTACGATAAAAAAATTAGCTTCTTCCCAACATATTAGTCGTGATTCCAACAAAGATCACTAAGGAAACGTCACAACGTAGCATCAACAATGGCGTGGAGAAGAAACGGTACAAACGATGGCATAGTTTTTGGTCCCTGCAGCTAAGACCACATATTCTGATATGTTTATGTATTGAATGATGTCAACTTGAAATGATGATCAAATTACAAACTGACGTTTTTCTATCAATAAAACGACCATTTTCAATCTAATGAATGTGTTTGTTTACTCTGTTGTTTTCAACTATCATTGGTCTTACTTAAATGTACACTAAACGAGTGATTTAAGCCAGCATTAACGATACAATTCTATATGGCTATTAGTAAAGCAGAACAAACGCATAATCAACTTCTTGAGCTTGTAAATATTCTTATTCAAATTGAGACTTAAAATAATAATAAAAAGACAGTTTGTAGAGAATGTTAAGTAATTATTTTCCGTTATACGAAAACATAATCATATCGTGTAACTGATTTTACAGACAACGATTGATTGTAAAATTCTTTAAAATTATTAGCATTAAATTTATTAAGTCTTTTTCATTGATCTACCTCTGAATTGATATAATATATCAATGTTGTAAGAACTTAAGTTACAAACCAATAGGTACATCATTGAATAGATATATGTATTACAGTTTTGCCAGTGAAATATTATAAGACTCTTTCATATGTGTGTATGTAGGATAGGGATATTCCACCCGAGGGGTCACAAAATGTGGTGAAACCCGAGGCTTGCCGAGGGTTTTACCACATTTTGTGATCCCGAGGGTGGCATATCCCTATCCTACATACACACATAATGAAAGAGTCTTTTTCTCTCATATCATTACCGAATTTCTGGCGAAAGTGTCCCTCAGCCATCCATTTTCTTCAATTTTTTAATTTCTTTATTTGACGTTTTTACTAAATATACTTGTGATATTCTGAAAGATCATACCCTATATTGACAAACTATGTTTGCACACAATTTTCATTCATTTTGTGGTTAAGTGATGAACGAATGAACAATTCGCCGATAAAAATTACCGTAACTTGACCGACTTTTACGTGGCCGTGATCAAATTGTCAACATCCGAGAAAAAGAAGTTCTATCAACAATACTGAAAGCCAACGCTGAAATGAGTTTTCCAACTTCACATATAATTTGATTTGCACCTCGACATATTTAATCATTTCACAGAACACACTGTACTTTTAAATGTCAAGTCAAATGTTTTTTTTATAAAATACTACGTCACTGCATGACGTCACGACTGTCATTGGAATTCCATTCATAGTTCAAGGATATTGAGAGTGATGTCGATCTCGATCGCCATGACGCGGCGATGTTTCGTGGCTGGTAATTTTAAATTCACTGTGATTTTGGCAACTTCGTGTGTGAACCAGCGAACAGTGACTCTATACGAGTATTCGATCTTTTCTGTGACATAGGATTATATGTGTTTAACCGGTTGTCTTGATGGAATGACGAAGGTAGGTCAGTCGATAGGCTAACGATGATCATATTGAAAGGCTAGGATGGCAGTTAGTTTTCATGGTTACTCTACACAAATATAGACTCTGAGTTACAATTAAAATAAATATTTTTATATGAACATCGAGGGGTGTCATTTTTACCGAATGTTCGTTCATTTAAGAGCCAATTCCCAACTTCCAAATACACAGGTTACTGAGTAGGCCTAACAGTTACTGACAGTACAGCAGAGTAAACAAATTCCAGGGCCCCCTGCTGACGCAAACGGAACCATTTCATAGGTTGTGACGTTTGACATTTACTTTCTTATATTTTTTATGTATGGCTTTTATTTTACTTCCTGTCATTGTCAGGTGATTGTGTGTGTTTACATGTTTTTAATGACAAATGACAAATCTGTCGGGTAGGCAAGTCTGTAGTGTTCTGTAACTGTTACAACAGGCCTGTAGGCGTAGTCTAACTGTTTGTTACAGTAACGGAGTTATATGTTCGCTCAGACGAAATGTCTAATCGTTTAACCGTGTAGCCCTATTGATTTACTGCTGATATGATATATATTTATCTAAGAATGTATGTATTTTTATAGTTAAGTCCAACGTTTCAAAACCGACACCGACGATAAGGACTGTCGGATGTGAACACAAGCAGACGACGTTGTGAGAGTTGCCCCCCTTGAACGCAGATTAATCCGCGCGCGTGAAATGCTATGTAAGATAGATTTATCTTACATAGCTATCTTACATGGGCAAACTCTATCCAACATGGCGAGATATGAGAGAAAGAAATTTATTACATTTTTACTAGTGAAATATCAAAAATTATTCATTCTATAAAAGTGATATTTTTCACTAGTGAAAACGATAGCTCAGTCGCTCTTTTGGCTTGGTTCATCGACCCGTGAACAGAAAGGGTCAGTTTGAGGCGGGGTCTACTTATAGTAGTTGGTGACTACCTCATACCTTATACAACATACGGAATGTCTGTCGCATAGCATCCAGAGCAATTCGAGTAAAGTGTCTTGATCAAGGACACAAACACAACAGCACAGTTCGGCCCGTTCTGAAAAAATCTGAAAGGTCAAATCAGGGGCATTGATATTTTCCTTCAATATTTTGAGTCAAACCTCATATCGAGGGTCAAAAACATACTCTCGGAGGTTCTACTGATGTCCTGTTGTACGTACTGGTGATGTCCTCTGCTACGTGTTAGGCTGTCATAATCGTGTCCTTCCCTACTCTAAAGCTTGTGCCATTGTAACAGGGACCTTTAATCAACCCGACAGTATCCGTCGCTTTTTCGGCATGTGTCTACAATTCTGGCAGCGTATGTATTGTCCACTGTATCCACTGTGCATTTTTCCACTCCTCTTACATCTTAACATGGATACCTCAATTTTCCCGGTGTGTTATTTGTTTTTACAAATTATATAGGCACTCAAATACCATTTATCGCCTCGCCCCTTGAGATATACATTTCGTTTCGTTATATCTTAATTATGTAAAGTCAGGTGTGTTTGCACGTGCAGAGTGAGGATATGTGAGGATATTGTAGGTCCTTACCTGTATAGAGTCGTTACCTGTATACGTCATCGACGAGATTGTTACCGAACAAAGCGGACGTACAACATTTTGCATTTTTTTTTCTCATTTTATTTTTTTTAAGGAATGGTTAAGTTGTAAGTAAATGTTGTTAAATTTGACTGTTACGCATACTATTCAGGTAGTTAATTATAATATTTTTGTTGTAGAATCTGATTGTTATTTGTACTGGAACAATTTCTGACCAGGATTTACTTGGGATCGCGCCAGAGGACTTTCAGTGTGTGGACTTGTAAAGGCGTGGTTTTAAGTGGTCACTGGACGCGCTTCATTATTTCGATTTATACGTCATGTTTTCCAGAAAATAAGTTTGTTCAGACTAATTTCATGTTATCATTTCATATGTACAAAAAAAATGTATGTACAAGCAACTAAACTATTACCAATGTAACAATCACAGATGCTAATTATAGAGTTCAAAGAATTTCAGTCTTGTGTTCTTATTTGAATTAAAATGTTTAGAAATGAAATAATTTATGTACGTATGAGGAACGAAGGAGAACATAATATACATTTCTCCTTTCTGTCACGGTCTGTAAGCAGGAGTTGCCTCCCTTTGGTCAACTGCTGTATAGCAGACTATATTCAATAAACCATACTTTACGACCCAAAGGAAATGTTTCGAAACAATGTACAGTTGTTTTGTATGAAGGCAATTTGACGAAATATACGTATATTTATATGGATATATGTGACCTAGTTTATTCGGGGTGTAAATGAGAGCCTATTTACTAACTGAATCCATTCGCGTATTGCAGACACCAGAGAATTATCATGACAGACACAATTTTCTCTCATATCTCGCCATGTTGGATAGAGTTTGCCCATGTAAGATAGCTATGTAAGATAAATCTATCTTACATTGCATTTCACGCGCGCGGATTAATCTGCGTTCAAGGGGGACAACTCTCACAACGTCGGCTGCTTGTGTTCACACCCGACAGTCCTTATCGTCGATGTCGGTTTTGAAACGTTGGACTTAACTATAAAAATGCACACATTCTTAGATAAATAAATATCATATCAGCAGTAAATCAATAGGGCTACACGGTTAAACGATTAGACACTTCATCTGAGCGAACATATTAACTCCGTTACTGTAACAAACAGTTAGACTACTACCGACAGGCCTGTTGTAACAGTTACAGTACAATACAGACTTGCCTACCCGACAGATTTGTCATTTGTCATTAAAAACATGTAAACACACACAATCATCTGGCAATGACAGGAAGTAAAATAAAAGCCATACATAAAAAAATATAAAAAAGAAAATGTCAAACGTCACAACCTATGAAATGGTTTCGTTTGCGTCAGCAGGGGGCCATGGAATTTGTTTACTCTAGTACTGTACTGTTAGTAACTGTTAGGCCTACTCAGTAACCTGTGTATTTGGAAGTTGGCAATTGGCTCTTAAATGAACGAACATTCGGTAAAAATGACACCCCTCGATGTTCATATAAAAATATTTATTTCAATTGTAACTCAGAGTCTATATTTGTGTAGAGTAACCATGAAAACTAACTGCCATCCTAGCCTTTCAATATGATCATCGTTACTGACGTTAGCCTATCGACTGACCTACCTTCGTCATTCCATCAAAACAACCGGTTAGACACATATAATCCTATGTCACAGAAAAGATCGAATACTCGTATAGAGTCACTGTTCGCTGGTTCACACACGAAGTTGCCAAAATCACAGTGAATTTAAAATTACCAGCCACGAAACATCGCCGCGTCATGGCGATCGAGATCGACATCACTCTCATTGAACTATGAATGGAATTCCAATGACAGTCGTGACGTCATGCAGTGACGTAGTATTTTATAAAAAAAATTGACTTGACATTTAAAAGTACAGTGTGTTCTGTGAAATGATTAAATATGTCGAGGTGCAAATCAAATTATATGTGAAGTTGGAAAACTCATTTCAGCGTTGGCTTCAGTATTGTTGATAGAACTTCTTTTTCTCGGATGTTGACAATTTGATCACGGCCACGTAAAAGTCGGTCAAGTTACGGTAATTTTTATCGGCGAATTGTTCATTCGTTCACCACAAAATGAATGAAATTTGTGTGCAAACATAGTTTGCCAAAACAAGGGTATGATATTTCAGAATATCACAAGTATATTTAGTAAAAACGTCAAATAAAGAAATTAAAAAATTGAAGAAAATGGATGGCTGAGGGACACTTTCGCCAGAAATTCGGTAATGATATGAGAGAAAAAGACTCTTTAATTATGTGTGTATGTAGGATAGGGATATTCCACCCTCGGGATCACAAAATGTGGTAAAACCCTCGGCAAGCCTCGGGTTTCACCACATTTTGTGACCCCTCGTACAAATATTATAAGACTCTTTCATATGTGTGTATGTAGGATAGGGATATTCCACCCTCGGGATCACAAAATGTGGTAAAACCCTCGGCAAGCCTCGGGTTTCACCACATTTTGTGACCCCTCGGGTGGAATATCCCTATCCTACATACACACATATGAAAGAGCCTTATAATATTTGTAACACTTACATGTACTTCTTCGCCCCGAATTCCATTCTGTCGACTTCTTCTCCGGAATCAAAGTCGTTACGGAGATGTTGCTTTCCTACATTAAATAAACTGTAGGTTATTTGTTGTTTAAATAAAAATTTATTCTTTTTATACAGGTCTCAGAAGAAACTCAATTAGGACAACGAATGTCAATACTTCCAATGTACTACATGTACATTTGTTTTTCCAGTAATACAATATGTCGGGATACAATCTTAGAATGCTCATGTTATTTTATCGAAATCATTAATTTAAACATATTTTATTGGCATATAATAATGACAAAGGGATTAGTCAGCAAGTTTTTCCAACTTATAAACGACTTCTCCCATAATAATAACAAAATAATAAACAATAACATAGTCACATGATGGCATATACAAATATTCCGAAATTCGATAAAGAAACGAAAATATAATGAGAGAGAGAGAGAGAGAGAGAGAGAGAGAGAGAGAGAGAGAGAGAGAGAGAGAGAGAGAGAGAGAGAGAGAGAAGGAGGAGGAGATAGGTACATATAAAGTTAAATGACTGCATCGGGAAAGATCACGACATATAAATGTTTGGAATGAATTCAAATATACTTAATCGATAAGAAGAAAAAACATTTATATATTATATGGATAAATGGAGCGTTTTGGATTAAGTTTTTTTATTATAGGAAAATAGTATGAAAAGAAGGGGGGGGGGGGGGGGGGGGGGGGGGGGGTAGGAAGTGATGATTAGTCGAATCTTCCCGACCTACTCAAGAAGTTTTGCACAACTTTGGCGATTTTTATATTGTCAGTTGAGGAGATATTCGTGTCACCATTGCAAAGTATATTTACATTAACAGGACCGTACCAGGTTAAATCAGCAATAAGAGTTCCTCTTAAGTTGTTATACAGGGGACAGTTAAAGAAAAAATGATAGGAATCTTCACAGGGATGTCCACATTGACAAGCAGGTGAATCAACGAGATTGGCTCTAAAAAGATCATAGCTTAGTGCACTTGCTCGATTTCTTATTCTGTTGTGTAGAATATTTAGTTTTCGAGGACCATAACTGATAAAATGCTTGTCATATATATTGTTTACTGTCATAGATTTTTTTAGATTAGATTTGAAGGAACTTAAGGTAGGCGAGTTTCTGATAGTGTTATGTAAATCATTCCAAAGTTTTGAAGTAGAAGGAAAGAAGGAGTTATTTGATAGTTGTAGACGAAAGTGTTGTTCCCTAAATAAATCTGCATTTCGTAAATTATAAGGAGCTATGTTGCCAATATACATTGGTAGTAGGTCGATAAGAAAAGTAGGTGCCAGATTATTTACTATAGAATAGAATAAGGAAAGTTTCCGAGCATCTCTTCTCCTCGAAAGGGGTAACCAACCGGTTTCCAGATATAAGAACTCTTTTTTTGTGAATATGGGCAGCCCTGTGACTATTCTTGCGGCCTCTAGATTTATCTTTTCTAATAACAATGAGTTTGTTGTACCGCAGTTGTCCCATACTTCACATGCATATTGAGATCATCCTTAATTGCTGAACGTAATCAATACATTGTCAAACTCGTTTTATTGTACATTTAATGCTCCAATTGTTTTCAATAATAATGTATTTCGAGGTCAAATTTCAGAATGCTCATTTTATTTTATCAGAAAAATTCTTAATTGCTAAACATAATTAATCCTTAATCCTTTGCAAAATTCACCTTTTCATTTATTTGATACTCCATTGTCGGTTTCCGCTTTGGAATCTGAGTCATTCCTGAAGCTTTGTCTCTCTATACAGAATCATATATACGTCATAATTATCATTTAAACATTGATATCATACGGGTATGAACAAATTATATGTAGACTGTATAAATCCGCGTACGGATTAAAAAAAAAAAATTTGCAAACATTATTTGTGAAATATATGAAATACAGAATATTACACGTCTATATCTAATCATTGAACCAATTTACTAAATTCTGTATCTCCCGTGCACGATTCACTAATATTTTGTTTGCTTGACAAAATAACATTGGATTATCGTAAAACATGAATTATGGATATCTCTTAGACATATCCGAATAAGATACGTTTAAAGATTTTCTTAAGATATGTGTATATATAAATGCATTTTAAGATTATTATTTTTCGTTACCACCGACAAAATGATATTCCAATGATTGCTTGCGTTTTGATCAATACACAAATATTATCACATTTGTGCGGTAAGATGAATGGAAAACAGCTCAATATCTATATATATATTCTGGAAAATATTGTAAACTAAATAATGTATATACTTATTCCTTGACAAATCTGTTGAATCTGTATTGTTTAATCGTTGATTATTCCTTCGGCGACGGTGTTTTGTCTAATCAAAATGTCACCAACACTGTCGTAGTTTCCGAACACTATCACCTTTGTTTCAATTAAATGAGTGAATAAATCCTCCATTGTTTTGATTTCAGTTTTCGTAACATCACTGGGGAGATTTATTTTTACCAACTGGCAGAGAATCGCCTCTCATAATTTATTCGCCATCTCTTTGTGTTTATTGAATACTTCTTTGGGTGCTGTCTAACAGACTCCCATGCCGTCAAGTTACACCTAATTGAAAATTTACATTTATAAACAAAATTAAATCACTCAAAATGTGGTTTTATTTTTCAAGGATCAACAGGTGATCATTAAATAGCATCAATCGAAAATAGAAACGATGAAACAGATCCTTTCTGTGAAGCCGAAAAGTTTGGACATGTTTGATTATTTGTGCAAACTTTATGATCATAATAATTTAAAGTAAATATTATACACTGTAGCAAAGATTTAAATTTGTTTTTAAGGGGTTTAACGTCGTCGCAATAGCCAGGGTCATAATATAAGGACGGATGTCAAAGAGACACTTATAGTAATAAAACAAAGCACAGAAATACAGAGAGGTAAGGAAAGAAAAGAAACAGTTAAGATCACAAGTTGGGCAATGGGTGTAGAAGATATGATTTGGTCTCTTCAATGTCAAAATCATAGTAGACACGGAAGAATCTCCAGTGCGCCCACTTTTACTCGCCTCTCAGTACACGCATTGAGTTACAGTACTGTAGTACAACTGGTCATATTTTTTTCTGCTCCTAGTGTCAAGCTTATTTTAACATTAGGACATCCTTAAGTATTTCTAAGTATCAAGTACCATCTACTACGTAAAGAACACTGATACCTAATTGTACTTTGCTCACACATCCAAATTGTTAAAACCCATTAAGAGATATTTTTTCTGTTTGTTTGTTTTTACTCAGGGCACCAACCGCCATGTTATAACAAAGTTAAAATCATATGCAGGATTAAACTGGCCACTAGACCTCATTGTTTTTATCAAGAATTACCAAGCTTCGTTCTAAATACTAGCTTATCTCTCCCTTGTTTGAAACGTAGAACTATAGAATCAGACATAGACTATACCATAGGTACCAAAATCATCAAGCTCGATATTATTTATAATTCTAATGTTCTAGAGACAGGGGGCGAGTCCAAAGCATACTATTTTCTCGATTCTTTGTCGTGTGGATTAGGAAACTCTCATCTATACTGAACGATACATTAGCTAAATCCCTGGCAGTTATAACATCCATATGACCGTTGGCGTTACGATCTTATTAAAGAGGAGAGCACCGATATGACAATGTCGAGTTTACTGTTATGATAGATATTCGTACACGTGTATCGATTGTTTAAGTCTACAAAGGTTTATATGTGTAGTACGTTTGTTTACAAACAATTTAAAATTGCGGCTTGGTAAAAAAGATGTTTAAAACACCATTGTTTGTCTTCAAACGACGATTGTGTGTGATCTATACAGTGTGAGGTATAGTTAGTGACTGGTTTAGATTGTGTCCGGTCTATATAGTGTGAGGTTTAGTTAGTGACTGGTTTAGATTATGTCCGGTCTATATAGTGTGAGGTTTAGTTAGTGACTGGTTTAGATTGAGTCCGGTCTATATAGTGTGAGGTTTAGTTGGTGACTGGTTTAGATTGTGTCCGGTATATATAGTGTGAGGTTTAGTTAGTGACAGGTTTAGATTGTGTCCGGTCTATATAGTGTGAGGTTTAGTTAGTGACTGGTTTAGATGGTGTCCGGTCTATATAGTGTGAGGTTTAGTTAGTGACTGGTTTAGATGGTGTCCGGTCTATATAGTGTGAGGTTTAGTTAGTGACTGGTTTATATTGTGTCCGGTCTATATAGTGTGAGGTTTAGTTAGTGACTGGTTTAGATTGTGTCCGGTCTATATAGTGTGAGGTTTAGTTAGTGACTGGTTTAGATTGTGTCCGATCTATATAGAGTGAGGTTTAGTTAGTGACTGGTTTAAATTGTGTCCGGTCTATATAGTGTGAGGTTTAGTTAGTGACTGGTTTAGATGGTGTCCGGTCTATATAGTGTGAGGTTTAGTTAGTGACTGGTTTAGATTGAGTCCGGTCTATATAGTGTGAGGTTTAGTTAGTGACTGGTTTAGATTGTGTCCGGTCTATATAGTGTGATGTTAAGTTGGTGACAGGTTTATATTGTGACCGGTCTATATAGTGTGATGTTTAGTTGGTGACTGGTTTAGATTGTGTCCGGTCTATATAGTGTGATGTTAAGTTGGTGACTGGTTTAGATGGTGTCCGGTCTATGTAGTGTGATGTTTAGTTAGTGACTGGTTTAGATTGTGTCCGGTATATATAGTGTGAGGTTTACTTAGTGTCAGGTTTATATTGTGACCGGCCTATATAGTGTGAGGTTTAGTTAGTGACTGGTTTAGATTGTGTCCGGTCTATATAGTGTGAGGTTTAGTTAGTGACTGGTTTAGATTGTGTCCGATCTATATAAAGTGAGGTTTAGTTAGTGACTGGTTAAAATTGTGTCCGGTCTATATAGTGTGAGGTTAAGTTAGTGACAGGTTTATATTGTGACCGGTCTATAAAGTGTGAGGTTTAGTTAGTGACTGGTTTATATTGTGTCCGGTCTATAAAGTGTGAGGTTTAGTTAGTGACTGGTTTAGATTATGTCCGGTGTATATAGTGTGAGGTTTATTTAGTGACAGGTTTAGATTGTGTCCGGTCTATATAGTGTCAGGTTTAGTTAGTGACTGGTTTAGATTGTGTCCGGTCTATATAGTGTGAGGTTTAGTTAGTGACTGGTTTAGATTATGTCCGGTGTATATAGTGTGAGGTTTATTTAGTGACAGGTTTAGAGTGTGTCCGGTCTATATAGTGTGATGTTAAGTTAGTGACAGGTTTATATTGTGACCGGTCTATATAGTGTGAGGTTTAATAACTGAGTGGTTTAGATGGTGTCCGGTCTATATAGTGTGAGGTTTAGTTAGTGACTGGTTTAGATTGTGTCCGGTCTATATAGTGTGATGTTAAGTTGGTGACAGGTTTAGATTGAATCCGGTCTATATAGTGTGAGATTTAGTTATTGACTGGTTTAGAGTGTGTCCGATCTATATAGAGTGAGGTTTAGTTGGTGACTGGTTTAGATTGTGACCGGTCTATATAGTGTGAGGTTTAGTTAGTGACTGGTTTAGATTGTGACCAGTCTATAAAGTGTGAGGTTTAGTTAGTGACTGGTTTAGATTATGTCCGGTGTATATAGGTTGATGTTTAGTTAGTGACTGGTTTAGGTTGTGTCCGGTCTATATAGTGTGAGGTTTAGTTAGTGACTGGTTTAGATTATGTCCGGTCTATATAGTGTGAGGTTTAGTTAGTGACTGGTTTAGATGGTGTCCGGTCTATGTAGTGTGATGTTTAGTTAGTGACTGGTTTAGATTGAGTCCGGTCTATATAGTGTGAGATTTAGTTATTGACTGGTTTAGAGTGTGTCCGGTCTATATAGTGTGATGTTAAGTTGGTGACAGGTTTATATTGTGACCGATCTATATAGTGAGGTTTAGTTAGTGACTGGTTTAGATTGTGCCCGGTCTATATAGAGTGAGGTTTAGTTAGTGACTGGTTTAGATTGTGCCCGGTCTATATAGTGTGAGGTTTAGTTAGTGACTGGTTTCGATTGTGACCGGTCTATATAGTGTGAGGTTTAGTTAGTGACTGGTTTAGATTGTGTCCGGTCTATATAGTGTGAGGTTTAGTTAGTGACTGGTTTAGATTGTGTCCGGTCTATATAGTGTGAGGTTTAGTTAGTGACTGGTTTAGATTGTGTCCGGTCTATATGGTGTGAGGTTTAGTTAGTGACTGGTTTAGATTGTGTCCGGTGTATATAGGTTGATGTTTAGTTAGTGACTGGTTTAGATTGTGTCCGGTCTATATAGTGTGAGGTTTAGTTAGTGACTGGTTTAGATTGTGTCCGGTCTATATAGTGTGAGGTTTAGTTAGTGACTGGTTTAGATTGTGTCCGGTCTATATGGTGTGAGGTTTAGTTAGTGACTGGTTTATATTGTGTCCGGTCTATATAGTGTGAGGTTTAGTTAGTGACTGGTTTAGATTGTGTCCGGTCTATATAGTGTGAGGTTTAGTTAGTGACTGGTTTATATTGTGTCCGGTCTATATAGTGTGAGGTTTAGTTAGTGACTGGTTTAGATTGTGTCCGGTCTATATAGTGTGAGGATTAGTTAGTGACTGGTTTAGATTGTGCCCGGTCTATATAGTCACACTCCTTTCCTTTGCCTTCGCTGCAGCAATCAATATGTCAGAACAACTTTGGGTTGCTCGTGCATTGCTTCGATTGCTGTATTCCCGGTTTAAATGAAATAATGATGAACTACGGTAATTGGTCTCCAAATGATAGCATCGTTAGGGAATATATTCTATCATTTAACAAACTGATGAGATTTTACTGGAATTAATATGTAAGTTTATATTTGGTTGGTTTAAGAAATGTCTATGGTTCAATGTATTATCTACATTAAGCCTATAGGATATTATTTTAATATATCATTGTAAACCATTCATCATTAAAAACACAATCTGAGAAGTATGTCAATAATAATTTTTTTAAATTTTATTAAAAATCAACATAAAGCATAAAAAATCTACATTAAAATAGAAATATATTATCATGTCTCAACATACAAGAACAAAATGTACAACAGTCACAAAACATACGAGGACAAAATATACATCATCACGAAACGTACGGGATGAAATGATTAGTATTAGTGGTGATATATACCACTCACACACACACTCCACCAAACACAGCTCACACACCGTCATACGCCCTAGATTGGTCGCACGCAAACACGAAATATACATCATAGCGTGGCCGTTCACAAATCGAAAATATATATTGCATATACAGTATTACCAACAGACATGTCATTAATTCAACAAAGGATGTTTTATGCTAATCTAATGTTTACACAAAGAGGATTATTTCTACGTCAATATGTTGATGTTATTCAACTTACAAGGCATGGATAATAATTACAACTGTTGGATAACATTCAGTTTATACCACACCTGGAATTATGTCCCTATACGTTTCGATTGGTTAACAAGGTGACCTTTGACCGGGACTATTTCTAATCGGGTTTATTTTTGATTGGCTTACACTTAAATTTCGCTTCACGAGGTCTCGGAAATGATTACACACAAGAAGTAGTTCGCAGTGTTTTTTGCGATAATTTAGAATATATATACATTTCTATCAATCCATTGCTTTAAAAAAAAATTATTATCTATTACGATTTGTAATAAAATGAAGTTGTATCTCCATACATTTCTGAACTTGTCAGTGTTGTATATTAACTAGCGACATTTCGCTTTAGGTAAAGGCCTTACACTCCAACTGATATTGTGAAAATAACACACGTTGAAACGAAACAGGTTAATTCATCCTCAAAATAGCTTTTTTGTTGTGGTAGGGACAAGTCAGACAAACTCGTGGTTTTTGTATATGGTATTTCGTTTATTCTCATTAGTTATTTTCCTCGCTGAAGCTCGTTATTCTTGTTACTTTTGAAAAATAACAAACTCGATTGAAGGAAAAACTATATACAACAAGCACTCTTTGCTTAACATCGTTATTTACAAAAGTTCCAGGTCACAAAGATAATTTTTACAAAACGGATAACGGAAGAAAAAAAATTTCAGTGTCATAACTTACAGGAAACAACATATAGCACAAAAGTGACAATAAGTTAAACAAAATAGCTTTGTATATATATATGTATATCAAATAACTAATAAATATAATTATAAAATCAATTTCACAGAAATGTCCGTATTATAGTAAATAACTATTTGTTTAATAAGTGACCTGTGTTCCGCATTGCATTGAGTTCCTATAGGCGAGCACTTCTGTAAAATGTAATCCTGACGAAGGAGGGATTTTGAAGTTTGCCGTATTCCTTTGGATAAGCTTAAATATGACTTAAGATAGCATGACTGATTTAAAATTAATCTACGTAAAATAAGTATCAATACTATTTAGACAATAAAATTTCACGAACTAATATTTCAGCGATTGTCCCGGTCGGACCTAGTTCGCGGGCGTTAAACTTCGCGAAAACACGTCTTTTCAACATTCTGCAGTACCCATTTCTATGAATTTGTTTCAGTTCATAAATATTCGTTGGGTATTTATTCTCGTTCTATATTCTATGACCGAGCTATAACGTAATTTAACCCCCCGCGAATGTTACTGACTACACAGTGTCTCACATGTCACAACTGCATACCCAATGGCATAATTGAGACTTTTTTTATGATTCGAAAAGAAATTCAATATATATCTTATAGAGAAACTATCAAAACCATGTCAAAATAAAAAGATTTTAACACACCTTCTATTAAAGTTGAATTAAGTCGGAAAATATCGATATCATAAACAAGCTATTATCAAATACATACACCGACCTCTTTAAACATTTCCCAACATTGACTACAAGTATTAAAATTATAATGTTCAAAATCTCAAATCAACCTATAACAAAGCCTGATCTCGAATTAATTTATGACAATGTGTATGGCGTTTGTATAAGTGGGTCACATGACATGTACTTTTGATCTTATACAAGGTTCCGAGGTCAACCCGGCAGATCTGCCAACTGATCAAGTGTTTTTATCGTTTCGAGAACCGCTCGACAGTACCTTCATCAAAGAACAAAATTATTTTCAAACAAATTATTAAATCATCTCGGAATAGCTCGGCACTTAAAGTCATCCGGCAAAATTACTGGTGATGATATTGCGAAGTGGCGAGGATCGTGAGGCGGAAGTATTGCATCCTTTTCCGGTTGAAATTCAAATGCTCGTAAGAGATGTACAGAATATAAAAACATCCGGTTGTATGCCATTTCTTTACCAACGCATTTCCTTTCCCCAACTCCAAAGGCAATGGAACTAGAAATATAAAAATACCAAAAAATTAGAAATATGAAATAAATACAGTAACAGGAAAATGAAAAAAAACTACATAAATACATAAAATAAAACAAAAAATAAAAGAATGAATAAATATACATAGAATATCGAATGGAATAAAATGTAAAGAATACAATATCAAGAAAATAATTCTAATAGTCAAACTTTGTTATCTCGTACGCTGATAGCTAAAAGTTCTTGTTTAACTCAAAGTGAACATCCGCTTTCATCTGTAAACAAATTATCTAGATATACATGTACTAGTATTCAGTTACTCGGGAGAGTCAGGATATCTTGGAGATTTTTTATGGCCTGACTGACTTCAAAATAACGTTGTTAGACTTTTATTCATTTGCAGGATTTTCCTACAACAAACAGCATTTCCTTGCAGAATCTCATAAACTCCGCCAAATCGTGTTATTGTTCAACATAAGACTTATTGCGTATTAGCTTATATGTCTCGACATAATCAGAAATTTGACCCCATTACAATTCGTATACATTCCATACTTACTTTTTATGAACAACATGGTCCAGCGGCAGAGGGGTACCATCTGCTGTGAGGAACCTTTCCGGTCGGAACTCCCAGGGGTCTTTCCATAATTCTTCATCGTGATGTGCACCATACAGGTTCCCGAAAATCTGTACAACGTAAGGCGATCTTTATGATTTTTAGAATACACGGATTCAGTGTCATCAATGTTCCTTAACATAAATTCTTTAACTTAAATTCTATGTTTTTAATTCTTTAAGATTATAAATATATATAGGACAACATTATCTGATCTAAAAAAAAAAAAAACTTTAAAAAAATTCCTTAAATTCTGTAATGATTTTCTTAAGAATAATTCAAGTTAAGGAACTTTCCGAAGTAAAGGAATGTTGATAGAAGATCTTGAAGGGCCATGACCATTATATAACTAGCATATGTCTCTGAATATCTTTTCAATTCTGTTCGGTTATTTTCGCATATTTCCTTTCGAAATAAGGTTAGGACGAAACATGATTACAGGTTAACAGAATCATTTCTATAAGGTTAGGACGAAACATGATTACAGGTTAACAGAATCATTTCTATAAGGTTAGGACGAAACATGATTACAGGTTAACAGAATCATTTCTATAAGGTTAGGACCAAACATGATTACAGGTTAACAGAATCATTTCTATAAGGTTATTCTTCGACAACTTTGACACCTTTTATTAAACTCGTGTTGACCTGCTCTAATCCTCATTTTTTGTCGTCGATGAATTATACAAAAGACATACAAGATGTTATTATATCATTAATTTGAGAGCCAAACTGAATCAAACAGCACCATTCGACATTCTAGAACCCGTCTCTGATGGTAACGGGCTATAGTGTTA
The DNA here is from genome assembly GCF_902652985.1 of Pecten maximus. NCBI lineage: Eukaryota > Metazoa > Mollusca > Bivalvia > Pectinida > Pectinidae > Pecten > Pecten maximus. The sequence continues at coordinate 22,403,001 of NC_047027.1, forward strand.
ATCGTAAGGGGCGTAAAAAGGCTCACAACAGGTCAAGAGAAATGTCAAAATCTTGATAGTAGGTGCAAAAGGTTCAATAGTATTCACACTTGAATGTTAAGTACACGTGTTTATCAATAACCCTGTCACTATTCAAATAAATTAAAACATGACAAGCAGGTTACGGCAAAACTCATTGACGGACCAGTAATGTCTACTACCTTCAATCTCAAAGGATTGTACAAATGACATATGGGATATCAACACATCTGATCATCAAGACGTCAATCACTAATTAATTTTAGATTAAATATTACTTGTACTTACGACAGTTCCTTTTTGTATTGTGTAACCTTCAAATTCCACATCATGCTCAATGTTAGCATGTGCAGCGGTTAACGGAAGATGTGACTGGTATCTTAGCAACTCGTAAATACATGCTTGTACGTATGGCATGTTCTTTCTGTCTTCACTTGTGGGCAATCTGTCTCGTCCAATCACATTGTTCTATTTCATCTCTCATTTTCTGCTGCACGTCTGGTAGGTGGAGCCACATAAAAATCATGCCAGACATGACACTTTTGGTTGTCAACACAGCTACAAAAATATAAAACAATATCAGCAGATATAAAAGAATAATTTGTCTATGCAAAAATATACTTTTATATATATATATATATATTCTTCAAATAACGCTACCTAAATTAATCTAAATTTAAAACAAAATGTTTTAAGAATATCTAAAAAAAAGTTTCCTTGATCATGCAATTCATTAACTTCCCTTATTTTAGATTGCTTTGTCGAAAATCTCGCATCGAGTATTCTGTTTTGTCCGTCCCGATGTAGGCGAAGGAGACGTAGAAATTACCAACACAAAATGAAACAAAATAGGTTAAGTTTCATTTTCAGACCCAAAATGCAAGAAACCCTTGGCATTTGAATCTTTTCGTTTCATATATAATAATTTTACTTTTGTGTTTACTATGTTGAGATATGTCGGCAGCATCGAACCCAAATCCTTCTCCGTCAATCAACAATATTAATAATATAACATACATTGTTCACTGTCTATTCTACTTACATGTGTTGATAAGGTCCATGAGCATGCCATTGATATGGTGATCAGTCAGCCAATCGCTTTCCTCTTTACAACTTAGCATGTGATGGGAGAAGCACCGGACATTATCCTTTTCTACCGTTTTCTGTGAAACAGATCAAAACAGAGTAACTATAAAAATTGTAGTAGTGACATTTAATGAGAGTTATTTTATAAAATGTTTAAAGCAAGCGAATCCTAAAAAGGCTCCTTTTAGGAAATTAACAAATGGCAGCAAGAACATTCCGTAATGTGTAGAGGAAGAGTGAAAAACATTAAATGCTATATGGTTGATAAGCCGTCCACGATCTACATTTTCTCCCATTTTTTTCGGCGTGTAGCGATGTAAATCACAGTGTAACATATACCGTAGTTTTGACATAAACACAATTCATGTTGCTTATTCCATCATGGACTTTGCTAAAAGGAACTATAAATCAATGTGCAGAATCACAGATGTTCGTCTGTACAGAAAAAACATGCAAGGTAAATGGTAGCGAATAGTTGGCAGATAAAAAAGAAATTATTAGCACCTTTCAACGCAAAGATTTAGAATTAATAACAGCAAATCTGAAATAAATCGACATGATGCATTATGTAGCTGTTTCGTCCTTTAAAGACCCGTCAATAATGTTTAGGGCTAAATTGTTGATATTCGGAGGCGACTGAGAAAATTCTAATAGGTTGAAACAAGCATCAGAATTTCGATAGGGAGTTGTAAAAGCACCATAACTATAGCATAAATTGTTTACCGGTGACGGGCTTATGCAGTTAAGAAATAAACATGTGGAAGATATCTTAAGACGTTTTAACAATAATGTTTACAAATGGTACAGCCCATCCCGAGGGATCAAACGAAGCATGTGAAGCCAGTGCACTATCTGCACTAGACTACAATGATGATAAATCACCATAGTTGGAAAGAAAAGACAGTTAAAGATAAACAAGTATATATGTTATGTGTTTCCACCAATTGTCCCGCTATCCAGAATTCAAACGAAACATAAAGATCTTCATTGCGACCCTTGACAAGAATAATACAAGACCATGCGTTCGGAATGAGTAGCCGTCGTTTGCTTCACCGATGTGACCCTGTACGTAAATCTAGGTAAAAGAAGGGTTTTGTAACGTTCTCGACACGAGAACTAGGGTGATGGCAGCATACAATGTATGTTTTTATAGAGGGCTGTTTACGCAGACGAATGATCTGATGGTAGACTTGCCCAGATAGTATAGTGCTTTTATCATTGTTCTGTTCTGACTAAATTTCGATTTAAGCCATTCAACCACTGCTTCAACAATAATATATCAAAGGATATCACGAATGATATAGCAGGCATTCTTTTTTACATCGCCTATTCTATGAGGAATAAGGGATGTCTTTCAGGAATAGGTTTATTGTTTAATCATTTTAGCACAGCTAATATATGAGTTGATAGCTAAAATTCCTATCGAGGGTGAAAAGTTATTTCAATTTAATATCAAACAAAAAGACTTTTTCAAGTAAGAAGCTCAGTACCGAAAGTGTGTGTATACATTGCTTGTCACAATAAAATGGCACCCAGTGTATGGAAATATATATCAACTAGCATGAAAAGAAAAAAACATATCACAACGTCCTAAAAATAACTATTTGATAGCATTGCTACCCTTTAAATATGAGCTTATGTTTTCATCAAAAGGAAAAAAGATGCACCCAGAAGAAATTCGATCAGACTTTTATATTTGAAATAACTAGATTTTATTATTACTACTATTTTAAATACTAGATATAAAGGAAGAAAACAAAAGAACAAAGGAATTTAAAGGGTGGTAACGCTTTCAATTAGTAAATTTTGGTAATTGATAAAATTTGCAACAGCCTATCGTGTTTTCAATCGATCCAAATCACTCGTTGTTTGTCGGCGCTGTACCATCTTTAACACCAAATCCTGGACATTAGTTATATCTTACCTTCATTCCTGTAATGAGGTTTTCAAAAAGAGATTCCCTTTGTTGAATCACATTGCTGTAAAGGTTGCCATAGAAGCCGCAACAATGACGTAACCATGGAAATTTACCAAGGATACCGTGGACCTGAGGTTGTATCATGACGTCACCATCGCGATCCATGGCAATGATGCTTTCAAGGATTGGATCGCCGTCTTTCAAATGTTTTCCTGAAAACTGAAAATAATCAAAGCCGCATTTTAATTGAAGTAGCTTTATCAATTATATCAGTAACATATATTTTAATTGTCCATTAAAGTTTTTTCTGCTATATTTAAGACATAGTCAAGACTTATGTTGAACCGATAAAAAAAAACTGCCATTCCGTCCTAATTGAACTCGTCAATGGCGCTAAGGACCAGATTCGTACTTATCTGTAAAATCCGCATAATGTATTGACAGTTGTCACTACTTACAGGGGGTATACAAATGTAATGTACATTGTACTCTATACTTCAAAGAAATTTATTCTACCACTTCCGCCCTTCTCTACCCTCCAAAAATCCCTCTCCTATCTCCTAACCTTCCACACCTTTTCCTTCCCATGTTTTCTCTCCTATTCAACTAAACTATTATTAATGTGTTAATGTTATTATTTTATTTATTGATATCAACATAATAACTGACATTGCTACATATTATCTGTTGACTTTACAACACGTGACCTACTTATCACAGTAACGATATCTGGCCAATCAAACGACAGGACCTAACACTGATACATCAAGCATCAAATATAAAATCTAGTTGACCTACTTTACGCCGGAACGGCGTGTTAGTCTTTACAGGGACAGTGATATTGTACTCGGATGTTCGTACTCGACATTGTATTTCAACACCATCCCCCCTATCTGGTCTATTACAATCGTCAACGTATGTGTATATACATGTGGTTTATTGTTCAAATGTCCATTGTGTCTGGGAAAGGCCATTCTGTGTACAAAATGTCCGTCTATATAAACACCAACCAGCGTCTGTATTAACGGGTTTTGTCATTATATCAATATTACAGTAACAAAAGGGTAATTCTGTATACAAAATGTCCGCTTCTTCTTTAATTCGGATCATGTGTCTATATTAACATCAACCAGCGTCTGTATTAACGGGTTTTATTAATATATCAATACTACAGTAAAATATGTCATTTGTTTCTGGCAAAATCTATTTAATACAAATTAACGTTTGTTGAGTCCGGATTGCGTGTTTAAGGTAAATAAATAATCTCTGTTCTGACGCGTTTTATTTGTTTATTCATATAATGGTTGAATATTTAAACTTTATATGTGTCTGCGAACTTTTTAAGGACAAATAATCCTTTTCTTTAATCCGGATTACGACTCGCATATAAACAGCCACGGTAGTGCAGACTTTTATTCTTATCTCTCAAATATACCGTTAAATATCGCAATGTAAGCACATAGTATATATGTACACAGGCGCGGATCCAGGGGGGGGGGGGGGGGGGGGGGGGGGGGGTGTTCCGGGTATTTGGCATAGGCGTTTTTTTAAGGCTATAAAAATTTCCCTCGTCCGAAAAGGGGGGTGGGGGGGTCCTGACCCCCAGGACACCCTCCCCCCCCCCCCCCCCCCCCTCCCCCACCCCCCACCCCCACCCCCGAATCCGCTAGTGTGTACATGTAATAGTGGTCCATATGACTTTCGATTTAATAAAAATAGCACACAATGTACTAAATACATGGGAAAAAACCAAGCTCCTACAACATATGGTAACAGATATAAGTTAAAAGGATGCCATCCTCTGGCCAAGGTGGAAATTACACTATTCTAAATAATATAGTGTGTTTTCCGCCTGGGGATGAGGATGCAGGTCAAAAATAGGAAAAAATAGTTGTTCCTACTAAGTGGTGTGATTACGTTTCAGACACACTTGATTCTACTTGTTTTACTGATACTTCGCTGTGTGATGAATAACTACCATATAGCTATCCGACTCAGAACATAAACCTAGCGCTATTATCAGAATCAATACATTCTGACACGTAGCAGTTGAATATATACTTAAATGTGATGGTACAAGCTGCGGCAGATACGGCATCACTACTTAATTATATGTAACGGAAGTCGGCTCCGGTAACTACATGTATGTGTATATCTGTTCAATGTATCACGTTTTGTCGGATTTTCTCGAGAAAAGTCATATCTTGGCTTCTATCCAAATAAATATTTCCTGCTGGCGTCGAGAGGACCGTTTCATACTAACAAAACTCAGATATTTTTGTTATTGATGTTAAATAAATGGAAATTAAGAGAAACGCAAATCCAAAAACTGACGGTTTCAATATTGTAAGCAATCAAAATGACAAAACACGTTAGCCGACAGGTTGGTAAACAGTTGATTAAAACGTGTGTTGATTAGGATATATATGTTGTCAGAAAAAAATGTGTCTACGTTGATTTGGTAAACATAGAAAAACAATATAATTTTTTACGACTAAATTACAAGCAGCTTTCTTCTTTTCCCGAACTCTTCAGGTAAGGAATTAACAAGTGATAATTCAAGGACGTTTAAAAGAAGTGTGACGTCACAATGTACACGCGTTCAAAGGACAACTCAATGACGTCATAAATGAAAATAAAACATGACCTTAAGAGCCTTGAAAATTGGGAAAGCTGATTGTGTGTCGGTGGTTGAACTTTGTGATTTTTTCTCTTTATAATATGTTTGTTTACGTTTAAGCAATATGATTTGGCCACAATATCTATCAACATATTGAAGCCCTCTCTAAACATGCATACACAGCATGTTTAGTCAACTGTATCATTAATCTGTATAGATAAGACTTATTGTTCCACATAGGATGTGGCTGGATGAAATAAAATCCAGGTTAAAATATTGTTGTATTTCACGGAATTTAGCTAACTTTGACAATTGACGTTCCTTGCCGCTATATGCACAGTTAAACAATATGTTACGAGGGAACACTCCTGAATAGCTTCCGCGTGCTCGGTCATTATGAGAACACAGTTATTAGCCTACACATAAACCACATGCCTGACCTACAAACAGAAACAATAATGGACAACACATCATACAATTATTATACTTACAAAACCTCCCACGAGTTTACAAAATGATGGCATGAGTATGTTGATGGGATCAACAGCTTCACCGTTCTGGGCGTGAAACTGATTAAGAACACATTGGAACTCTTCATCGGCGATGTCCTGGAAGTGTTTTGAAGAGAAACCATGTTTGTTGATACAGGATACCATCAGTTTTTTCATTTTCTTAAACGATTCGTTGTAACTGTTGAGAAGAACATCCCGATAGCCATACATGATATGCTCGCCTATGAAGTTGGGCGGCCTGTCACTCATGAGAGGGGCAAAATCCTCGCTTTCAAATGCTTTTCTAATCAACTCGGGAGAATTCAGTACAAGTATATTTTGACCTAGAATTTTGAAACCGATGATATTTCCATATTGTCTTTTCCATTGCTGGAGATTCACGTGAAGCTTTCCGGATGTAACCTGGAAATGCACCCCAAAGTAAGGAAGTCCACCGGGGCCTGGTGGATATTTCTTTTTTCGTTTAGTTTTCTTCATCGCCGCACGTGATTGGCTGTCGTCCACGACATTCGTTTCATTTCCTGTCACACTGTATATCAGGGCAAGGAAAACACAGGTAACGGCAAGTGTAGCCTTGACAAACATCTTATGATGAACGAGCGAGTTCCACACCTGTAAAAATATAAATAGTACATTTATCTCACAAACACATAATTCCTGTTCATTTCGCATGTGTTAAAATTCGAGTACGCCAATTACAATAGACTTACAGTATATCGTGTCTCGGCTCTGTATTTTATATGTACAGTTCAGTCTTCAAAGCTATCCTTATTAGGTCGGTGTCATTGTCCTCCTTTGATGATATTAATAAGATAATTGGTTGGATTTGTTTTGTTTAACGTCCTATTAACAGCCAGGGTCAGGCTTTGGAGGTGGAGGAAAGCCGGAGTACCCGGAGAAAAAACCACCGGCCTACGGTCAGTACCAGACAACTGCCCTACGAATGTTTCGAACTCGCAACCCAAAATAAGATACAAATGTGTATATCATGGTGTCACTTTAACAATTTTAATTGCAAGAAATTAGGACGCTTTGTATAAAAAAAACAAAACAAAACATATCTGTCTTGAAACGGCTTCGCAGCTGATAGGAAAGGACAACTATAAACATATTTTCACTTCTGCTAGTAGTTGTTGGCCTTGAGCAATCTACAACCTAGGTTTACTATGTACCTAGTTTTCAAATAACTCTAACATTATCTCTCCTCGCCGTGCTCCGCAATGGCAGGTTTGTCACACATTGGGGTTTCAAATGAATACCAAAGACAACTATTGCAGCAGTGTAGCAAATCGTTATTATTAATAATGACATGCGGGATAGCGGAGTGTTTGTGGAAGGCGACTTGTTTTCCCATGTTAGCAGGGCTAGATAGTACAGTCAAGCAGTACTCAATCTATTTATCTAACTTCGTGGGATTCTGCAATAAAACCTATGTATATCCGTCTTATCGCCAAATCGACATCTGCATATCGGGCAGTCGGTAAAATTGCAAATTTTGTTTATCAAGTCATTTCTGTTGTCGAAAGGCCTGGCAGCAGAACGCGCCTATGTACGTCGGCTTTGAACACTGTGGACATTATAGAACATCTTCAAGATAAGAGGAACTTAAATTATGTTCGTTTACTTCCAAGTGAGAAGGTGCCAATATCAATTTCTAAACACTGAACACCTCAAAAGTTTCAAACGCGGTCAACATTCCTACAATGTATGTACTGGCATCGATATCAAAATGAATGTATATATAATTGGATGTTTATTTTCAAATGGTGAATAGATACAAAATGAGCATCAATCGTCACCATACATTCAAACTTCAAAAACGATGATACAAAAATGTAGAACCGGATTTTCTTAATAAAAAACAAGAAAATCGGTTTCACATTGCCTTATAGTCATTAAGTTTAACTGTTTATGTCAAATAATTAAAAACAGCATTGTTTAATATGTCAAAGCGTTGACCTGTAACAAATAAAATGTCGCCTTTTTCGTATCTTCAATATGTGGAGGAATGAAAAAACTAGAAACAGGACGCATTATACGAAAGTAAAAGACAAGATGTACGAAATAGTCCCGCTTCGGAGTGAAAATATGTTGAGCCTGTCTGTCGAATATATAACAGATACTATCCAGAGATTTTCAGTTTGAACTCCACGAATGTGACCCCCGCCACACATCTGAGAAGTTAAGACAGTTTAGGTGCTGTTTTAACCATTGAATCAGTTACTCCACGTGAACTTTACCAAGGTTTGAATTGTGTTTATTTCCAAAAAGCTCATAGTAACTATATCTTGAATGGCATACCACATAAAGAGGATCTCGATGAAATTTTCTACCTTTTTTCTTTTGCCTTTCTCAAGCTGACCATACTGGTCATTTCATGACAATTTTCACTTGTGTCGTTCAACAAGTGTAAACTATAGAATCCACTTCATGCTTACTCGTCCATGAATTTATAAACAAGTATATATACAGGGCATTAGAGCACGATCGGTCATGCGGAACATCCAAGAGGAATTAAATGATATGGTCATCAACATGAAACTAAACACCTTACAAAATAGCCACCAAACTCAAAACAAAACTTCGGCTTTTTTGTAAGTATTTTTAACACGCCTGATTATAATTGGGTTGGTGCTAATGTTTTATAACCAGAAACTTACTTTGGCATAACCAAAGATGCTATAAAAATGAAAATTAACAAGATGCCGAGAGGGGAGGGCCTGCATCGCCTTGATATCTCAGTAATCATGGCAATATACTTCCATCTAAGTTATATTGCAAATATTTTCCTACATTTTGATCTGTCTCTCGTACCCAGCAATATTACGAGTTTCTTATTTCTTTTTGTATCATTTATATGTTGAATATATATTGTTAAATGGAAACTGACAAATAAAACACAGTTTAAATTAAAATGAAATTGAAGAAGAAATCATAATCATCCACTTCAGTCACTTCTGTTTATAAACAGTAATTCACATGTAGCAGACGAAAACTACTGGAACAGAGAAAATCATACTGGAAATTGTATGACTTGTTCATCATGTTCAGTCGCCGGTGCGGGAATTCCAAACACATTTTCAAACAGGAAAAATTCCTTTGTTTTTGGCCACGTCTGACATAAATCAGCACACACTTATAACTAGTAACAAAAACCATAGTTCCGACCCTTCAGTTTGTAACTCTTCAAGCTCGAGGTTATAAAGAAATATCTGATGCACGTGTTTTATAACGAGACACAGATTTGTTCGTTGTGAACTCTAAAATTACTCCAGTAGCGAGCTGAGAGCGTCAACAGGTGGACAGTACATAGTCTATATATACACCGGGGCTGTTTATACAAAAAATACTACAAGTTTGGTCGGAAAATAAGCACATGTTGTTTCAATGGCCGGATTTATTGATGCTCATGTAAATGGTAACACTATCAACCGCCTCGGTGTGTGACGAGATAACGCGTGATCTGTTTTTTTAACCCAAGAATGGCAGATCCTATCCTATCGGAACTACCTTTAAGAAAATGAGCTTGTGCCTTTTGCCAAAATACGTAATGAGAATAGAGGATTCTACACAAATTAGAACTCGGTCAAACGTACGCTACTGGAAACACTGTTTCATAGTGGGTGATTTTAATATGTTCACCTTTGTTTGAACTAGGTAAAAGTTGGTGTTGTCTTTTCTTTTCAAAATAAAATATTAATAAATTTACACAAAATATCTACCAGAGCGTATCATACTTACGGATGGAACTCTTAATGCATGCATGGCTGTGATGTTAGATACCATCAATCAAAATATTTTGTGCAATTTTATCTAAATTAGTCAACAGATAAGATGCATTTTTGATGTACATTTTGTAACTCGTCTGAAAAAAAGTGTGAAAAAATAAATCAATTTATCGAATTCTAAATAACTAATTACCTTAAATATCCAAGTTATATTATTAAAGTCCAATCCAAAATGGCAGCCTCAGGATTATGATGTTTTAAGATAAGTTGTTCCACACCGTTACACTCGCTCCTGTGTACGTGAACACCCCAACTAACTGATACACATCGGCCTTCACAGATATACACGGAGTAAAATTGAAAACGTCACTGCAGCCGGATACGGACAAGTGTTCCTCTGGAGTTGATAAGGTCAAAGGTCAACTCTGAGGAATTTCGGAGGTCAGAGGCTATTATTTTGGGAAACCTAGAGAGACTACTGGAGGGGAATTCCTTGTGTGTGTATGAGGGTGTGTGTGTGTGTGTGTGTGTGTGTATTATTTGTTAACGCGTTGTTTTTACTATAACATAATAGACAGTTGGTTTGCTTAGATATGATGCATGGAGTGAATGAAAATAATATTAGCAGTTTTAGGGAATTGATAAATATTTATTCAGTATAGGTATCACAGAAAATAATCAGCGGGAAGGAAAGAAGCACAAAAATCCGAATTGCTTTCAATCAATGATAGACCATACACCCAATGTTCCAAAGTACACCATGAAAGAGAGAGAGAGAGAGAGAGAGAGAGAGAGAGAGAGAGAGAGAGAGAGAGAGAGAGAGAGAGAGAGAGAGAGAGAGATCTGAAGTTAATTAAAAGTGTAACTGGTAATAGATAATAACCGTTTTATGTATATCCGAATCGAAAAGAAAAAAAAACAACTAAACTTTGTTTTCTTTGTTTATTTGAACGTTTGTATAAGGATTTAAAGCATACTATTAAGGAATATGTTGAAAGTGTTATATATTTTGTATATTTATGAATATTTTGAAATTGTCATATAGGAAATATTATTCTTCCTCATTGGAGCCCTTATTCCGAGAATTTCCATTCTCATTCTTATCTGGCGGATATTTTGCGCCTATTCTACAAAATACGGATAACGTTCATATCCAATACTTTAGATATACAATAGATACACGGACGGTATTGTTTGGTTAGGTAGAAAAATAACTGGGAACGTCAACATATTAACGAAGCCTAAGCCTAACATAAAATCGACAAAAACAGGGGAAAATACGAATATCGATATTGATCTACATAGGGAACTTTAGAAAAGAACAAGCGGAATAAGACCACGCGGTCCGGAAGTGTGAGCGCTAGTCAGAGATGGTTGTCGGCGTATTGTAATAAAATGACTCGACTAGAAAAATATTTGTACATTACTTGGCATTTAATTTGCTTATTTTTATATAAGTATTCCCGTCCTCTGACTACTTCCGCGAGGAAGAATAACGTTTGAAAATATCGGGTCAAATGAACCTCATCGGTTGTCCATGAAATAATGTAACAATAATTAGTAAACTCGATTATGATTGTATTTCACCCCAAAACTTTAAGTTTAAACACGTGTTGTTGCCATTAATCATTGGTAAACACGTTGTCACTAACCATTGGTAAACTAGTGTTGTTGTCATTAACCATTGGTAAACTAGTGTTGTTGTCATTAACCATTGGTAAACTAGTGTTGTTGTCATTAACCAATGGTAAACACGTGTTGTTGTCACTAACCATTGGTAAACTAGTGTTGTTGTCATTAACCATTGGTAAACTAGTGTTGTTGTCATTAACCATTGGTAAACTAGTGTTGTTGTCATTAACCATTGGTAAACAAGTTTGTGAGTGAGTGTTTGTGGACGAGTGTTATCATGTACTGAAGTTATTTAAGGATTAACATCAATTATTTTTTCTGTTATACAGTCATAACAGAAAAAACTGGAGTGTACTCTAAATAAACCGCGAAGCGGTTTATGAAGAGAGTACACTCCAGTTTTTTATGTTATGACTGTATAACAGAAAAAAATAATTAATGTTAATTCTTATAATTTAATTTCGTCTTATACACACTAAGATATTTCACTTTCTTTGGCGAACTCTTTTCTGTGATAAATTATTACGCAACGTCATCAGCCAATCAAAAATGACGTTACATTTCGCAACGTCAAACATTTTGTTATGGAGGTATAACAAAATTATTTCAGCCAATGAAAATGCGTGTTTCATACAAAATTAAATTATAAGTTGCTGTTATAAATGGTGATAGGTTTACATAGTTAGAAATGGTGATAGGTTTACATAGTTAGAAATGGTGATAGGTTTACATAGTTAGAAATGGTGATAGGTTTACATAGTTAGAAATGGTGATAGGTTTACATAGTTATAAATGGTGATAGGTTTACATAGTTAGAAATGGTGATAGGTTTACATAGTTAGAAATGGTGATAGGTTTACATAGTTAGAAATGGTGATAGGTTTACATAGTTAGAAATGGTGATAGGTTTAAATGGTGATAGGTTTACATAGTTAGAAATGGTGGTATGTTTACATAGTTAGAAATGGTGATATGTTTACATAGTTAGAAATGGTGATAGGTTTACATAGTTAGAAATGGTGATATGTTTACATAGTTTGCTGTTTAGAAATAGTGATAGTTTTACATAAGTGTCTGTGACACTTTTTCCTATTTCCCAGTGTATTATTGTACAATTTATCATTATGCTTGAAATGAAATAAAAGAAAGTTAAAACTAAGTAAAATCGAAATACTAGACAAGCCACAGTTGATCATTAGACTACTGGACTGAATTTCGTCATATCCACAGCAAATATCTTAACAATATAATGTAAACTAAAAGGCTTATGACTGAAACAGGCCGGTCTTTGCAGCCGTAGCAGTCCTTTGGGAAGACACTTTACCATAATTGTTATAAATAGCATGCAACGGGCCTCGTGTATGTTGTCCAGTGAGGTAGTCACAAACTACTACAATGACATTCCGCCTTAAAATGGCAGTTACCGGGGCGATCTTATCAAACAAACAAAGTGTTACCCTATTAAGGGAACGTAAAATTTAAAAATTGATCAAACTTGTATATCGTCAACACAAACGCTTCCTCATAAAGACACTGCTGTAACCTATGTAATGACTACAGCCATGTGTTTTTTTTGGCTAGAAGTATATAAAAATATAGTTAAAATTTATGCATATCTTGAATGATCTTTTATATTATGTAAATTTTCACTTGTAGCTATGGCAAGGAGCTAGGCAGTTGACCGGTAATCCCTGGAACCTGATAAGGCATATCAACCAGTATACTGTTTTAACATGTAGAACAATTATAATAGTTTAATAATATTACGTCCTCGGTCAATGTGATCTTTTCTGGGGTTGATAAATCCAGATATTGACCTCACCCAAAGGCTATAATTGTATAATATATAATATAATTCTTATATAACAGTAAGATATATTAATATATCTATTAGTTTCCTACAATTCTCCTGTCCAATGGACTTATTAGTATTTTATTGTAATTTTAGGCTTCTGTTCCACGATTAATAAACATCTGGAACTAGTACCCTGGCGTTGAGGATTGTTATTACATCCCCAATGGTTACACGTGTATCACCTTTTTCATCTTTCAAAATTATCTTTTCTGACCTTTGGTATATCCCTTATTTTCTTTATACCAATAATTTGATTAAAATAAGTTATGTAGCTGTCGCTATCACTAGAATAGTTATATATTAGTTGAGGAGAGGACTTTATAATCTCTTTTTACCTGTACCCAATTTATTAGTTTATTTTGATAAACATGTTAAAATCTAGCCATAGCAAAATTTTACATCTATATATATGCCCTACATTTAATCTTTATTATTCCAAAGTCATAGTTTTGGTTCTTGTGAATCCTCGGTTACTTAAAAACCCGTCGATGTTTTATGAATATGTAACCGTCAGAGCACACTTTGGCAAATCTCGCGACGCTGGTGTCTTTCCAAAATAATTTAATCCTGAAAATGTAACCCTCGTGCGCAGAAAGAGTCTATCATAACCGATTACATACTAATCTCATTTTTATCTATAGCTGGAATGTTGATGGAAAAAATACCAACAAATATCTGTAGGATTACTTGTATTCCCGTGCTATCTGTCCATCAGTCTAGATTCAGACATGGCGATTCACCAATTTCTTGCGATCCTCACATTTTATTCATTTACATTTATTCACACAAGCTACACATCTTATTCTGAGCTTTTTGGTGTGCTTCTTGGCAAACTTCAGGTTCTTCAGAAACTTGGGATCAACCCCTTTTAATGATGGGTATCGTACAGTCTTGAGACGATGGATACCATTCCTGTGCAGTTTACGATTCTGATTGTGACTTGTGTGATTCTTGGACTTTGCCTCAAGATATACAGATTTTACAGCATTTGATTGATTTGGACATTCGTGGATCACTATTAAAACGGTTCGAGCATGATTCAACAGTAGTGTTAACGCGTTTTGTGTTTCAAATAAAATAAGATAAAATAAAATAAATAATAACCATAAATAATACTGCATGGGGTTCCCCAAGGGTCGATATTAGGTCCAAGTTTGTTTATTTTTGTATATGTAGAATGAAACATATCCAGATCCGAGCTAATATAAAGCATTTGCAAATATTGGCAAGTCATTATTATCACAAAATTGGAAATAGGACAAAAATAGAAATGTTGACCTTATTAAAATACACATGTGGTCAGAAAAATGGCCAGTAAAATAAGCCCTACTAAATCATAAGCCTTATTTCAACACGTAAGAATGCTAACACTCGAAATCATCAATAATCCTCTTCAATGATGAACAACACTTAGTTATTTCACATAAGTACAAAATGTACCTTGGCCTATTTATTTTCAAAACAGTTTGAAGATTTATCACAATCACAATTTTACAAAAACATTCTTAACGGAAATATTAACGTTACATTGTAATTGTCTTTGGAGACTGTATCGCACTCACTTTTGACCTATGGTTACCATGACAACATTTTCTCGGATAATCTTACTAAACTTAGTGTTACATTGTACTTAATAAAGGATCTCCATGATTAAATTGCCCAAGTTTCTCTTCACCTTAACACCAAACTTAGACATTTTGATGAACAGATATCAATTGTAGGACATGTCCGGCTAAAACGTCTGTGTTGGGGTCAGAGGAAACTCGAGTAATGTATATTGTTGAGAAAATCGGTAAATCTTTTGATTACCAACCCATGGCAAAATATTGAATTAATGAAATGAGTCTGTTTCACATACTTTCGAGACTTACATACGACGACCTTTGTTTCTCTCAAAATGGAAAGAATTCGTGAAACCCTTGGAAGACGTCATTTAAACGGAATTATATTGTACATGTGAAAAGGTTTGTAAAACGTTCGCTTCCGGTTACGTAATTCAGCTTTCAAACCACGATTACCTATTACTGCTAATACTGCTAATGGATTTTTCAGACCGGTTAACGACTTTCTTGGCGATAATGTGAATTGTTATTGCTAACAACGAGGCGCTTATGCAGGAAATAATATCAGGCAGTCCTTAAACATGACTTGGCCGTGGCGGTGAAGGAGCCATTGTTGGTATCAAAAATCACCTATATTGGGATCATAGCCTGACCTTATTTCAATTAAACACGTGACTGTTGGGTTAATATATTTGGCTGTAGCGTAAAATATTCTGTGAAATGTTAAGTTATAATCTCAATCAAAACAAACATGTTAGTGATGTTTCGATAATTATCTGTTGAAACATTCCATGTTTACACATGCAGAAGACAGTAGATGTTTGATCCAGTCATTGATTGGTCAGTTAGGTTCGGTTTTTCAGCCATTCAGAATCGATGACGTAAGAGCATACTTCAGAGGGCACTCACTTACAATTGTTTATCAAAACTTGTTCCTGTGTATTTTATGAATTATGAATGTGGTATATTGAAGTGGGAGAATGACCCGAGCTCAAGGCCGGCGGGACTCTTTATTTCCGCTCGTAGTGTGAAACAGGGAAACTGTTATGGCGGTGATGTGTTCCACAGGGAGTGACCGTTTGCAAAGGGATACCCCCGGTTTCCGCGCATATGCACAGAATTATGTAGTTTTCAGGTATCAAGATGTCAATACAGCCTATCCCGAAGTATTTGAACCAAAGGTCTAAGTCTACCATGTGTAGGTAATATAGAATATAAGATTCGCGTGACCTGAACCAGTCCGAGATACTGAGAAAAACTTTTCCTTGAACACCAGAATTACTTATTTCCGTCAAGTAGCTTCTGAAGAATGTATTGGTCTCGTGACGAGTCAAGTGACAATTGAAAACTGAAAGGAACAAGGGGAATACACAAGAGGTGAATTTTAAGCGGCAACCTCCGCATGGGAAACCTCGGATACAAGTGGTTCTCACTGCCCACACTGTCTGGTGTTTTGTTTATTAGAGAAAATAGGAAGACTTCCTTTACTAGCTGCACCCTGGGAGGACGAACTTCCACGTCCATTTCCCCTGTCTAGTCATAGTCACTGTAATGTTTTTATTCCTAGTAAATTACAGATGTACGTCATTTCCTGTCAATCCTCAAGTCGGAAACGAGAGAAGAGCGAATGAAATTTACAAAGAAAAAATATATATCGGTCACTTGCCTGATCACTTAGGTTTTCTGCGGATACTACGGTTTCCTCTGACCCAATCCTACGAGAGAGTGTCGTGTTGATCATGTTAAGCAATTGTATGTTTACCCCCCCCCCCCCCCCCCCCCCCCGCCCCTATCATTATCACATTACATTTATTTATCATTAATTTATCTCTTTATCTTATCTATCATTATCACATTACATTTATTTATCATTAATTCATCTCATTATCTTATCTATCATTATAACATTACATCTATCATTAATTAATCTCATTATCTTATCTATCATTATAACATTACATTTATCATTAATTAATCTCATTATCTTATCTATCATTATAACATTACATTTATCATTAATTAATCTCATTATCTTATCTATCATTATAACATTACATTTATCATTAATTAATCTCTTTATCTTATCTATTATTATAACATTGATCAATCTCTTTATCTCATTCTATCATTATCACATTACATTTATTTATCAGTAATTTATCTCTTTATCTTATCTATCATTATCACATTACATTTATTTATCATTAATTCATCTCTTTATCTTATCTATCATTATTACATTACATTTATTTATCATTAATTTATCTCTTTATCTTATCTATCATTATAACATTACATTTATCATTAATTTATCTCTTTATTTTATCTATCATTATCACATTACATTTATTTATCATTAATTAATCTCATTATCTTATCTATCATTATAACATTACATTTATCATTAATTAATCTCATTATCTTATCTATCATTATAACATTACATTTATCATTAATTTATCTTTTTATCTTATCTATCATTATAACATTGATCAATCTCTTTATCTCATTCTATCATTATCACATTACATTTATTTATCATTAATTTATCTCTTTATCTTATCTATCATTATCACATTACATTTATTTATCATTAATTCATCTCTTTATCTTATCTATCATTAATACATTACATGTATTTATCATTAATTTATCTCTTTATCTTATCTATCATTATAACATTTTATTTATCTAAAGTGTATCCCTTTCCCTTCATCTGATCATCGCTGAATGCGTCAAACAAGTATTCTCACGTTATAGTTATCAATCTCACATGGTCCCAGTACCCTCATATCAAATTTATTTATGGCTCTTACCACAGAACTTTGTTTTTATATCTAATCTAACAAAATTCATCTCTAATAATATCGGAGCATTCACTTAATTCCTTTCTCAAGCCTTTCTTAGTAACAAGCATTTAAAATAGTTATTTGAATTTCTTAATTTAAGCCATCACTTATAGATCTCGTATTTCATTATAATAGTCATCGGACATCCTCCTTTTCCCTGATATATCATTTAAATTGCCGTGCATTTTTTAACTGCAGTAATCTCTTAAATGTAACTTCTCTATATGTCTAGTGCTTTGTGAAATCCCCACACTTCACTTCCGCAGTTTAAAATACTAGCAACATAAGTATCAAATACATGTTCAAACGAATCCGGTTATATTGAAATCATCGGGGAATGAAAAAATACCTCAAATTAACCGTTTTTCAATGTAGCCAGCCAGTGACCGATATATTTCAGTACCGCGCAACGGCATACAGCACACCATTGTTCAATATAGATATTCGACATTTTATTTAATCAGTATTTAGAATAGGTTCCCAAATGATAATATTTTCACAGTTTATCAGAAATAATACTAAATTCGATGAAAGATGTCTTTGACTGTTGGTCGTTTTTGTTTATTTTAAGTTCAGGCATACACGTGATAACAGTTTCTGGTACATCCGGGCTACTTTCCAAGAATCTACCGTCTGAATTCAGTCATGTGCGTCAGAGAGATGGATTTCCACGCGAATCGTTTGAGGGTCGTTGACAATTACCCTACCCTGGTTCCGTTGTTATCACTGTATGTCAAATCCCTAAGAATTACCTCGTCATTTGTAATTGTTTCACGTGTAGTTAAATGAGAGTCTATTTCGATGTATATATGTAGCAGAAGCAAAAATAATCTGTGCCCCTCAAGGTATATCCGTAAGCATATACAGATTCATGCTCATAATTAACGCATTTAATTATTGAATGTCACAATTTATTTGTATTCTGTAAATTAGAATGTAATTTTTACCTGTTTCACTTACTGTCTATCATCGGTACACCGGATATAGCTACTC
Organism: Pecten maximus; assembly: GCF_902652985.1. Taxonomy (NCBI): domain Eukaryota; kingdom Metazoa; phylum Mollusca; class Bivalvia; order Pectinida; family Pectinidae; genus Pecten; species Pecten maximus. The sequence continues at coordinate 22,421,774 of NC_047027.1, forward strand.
GTGAAGCGAGAGAAATAATACGTGAGATGATTGGAGGTAAGGAAAATAATGGTTTTTACTGTTTGAACGTAGCATTGCTGGCCCCTTCTTGGCCTCATAGCTTCAGGAAGCATTCAAGTAACATAGAAAGCATCAGCTGAGAAATGTGAACGTGTCATTAAAAAAATATGTGACGAAACATGTTAGGTGTACCTGGGACAAGCCTTCGGATATTCGATGGAGAATCTGTGATTCTATATAAAAAAAAAAGTTTTTCTTACATACATTTAGTATTGCAAAACGTGCGTTCTAGCCTGATCAGAAATCTTATCCTGTGCCCTTCTATATACCATTAAAATTCAGTAAAATACCCAAGTAATTAAAATCACTCACAGTTTCTAGATCACAGCCATTATCAACCCATACCTCATCATCTCGTAGTGTACCACCGCTTCTGAAAACTAGCTCTTTTATTTCATCAATATTTACAGTTTGGTTCCATTTTATACGTAAGGAGTGTTTCCGACATTGCTGCAAACCTTCTGAAGTTTCTGCTAAAAGTACCATATCATCCGCTTACATTAAGAAGAACAGATATATTGTTTGTAATTCATCAGTATGTCGGTCAACATTTGAAAACATATCTCGCAATCATTTACGTACACGGAAAATATTTTTATTTGGAATAAACCGTTCTTACAATTGAAAAAATCTGACATCTTATTGTTATATTTTGCACAACATTTAACATCATTATACAGTGCACGGATTAAAGTTAGCTTTTTACCTTCTACACTTTCTTTGGTAAGTTTAACCATATGTTCTGCCTATTTACAAAGATAAAAAAATTCCTATAACAAAAAATAAAATTAACAGTATAATCTCTATCTATTCTTAAGTGTTTTGCTTATCAATGACTGTGGCACAAATATGGCGTCAACTGTTGACATACTTTGGTTTGTTTTTGTTTAACGTCCTATTAACAGCCAGGGTCATTTAAGGACGTGCCAGGTTTTAGAGGTGGATGAAAGCCGGAGTACCCGGAGAAAAACCACCGGCCTACGGTCAGTACCTGGCAACTGCCCCACGTAGGTTTCGAACTCGCAACCCAGAGGTGGAGGCCTAGTATTAAAGTGTCGGGACACCTTAACCACTCGGCCGGCGCGGCCCCCTGTCTTAGAGAAAAGAGTCCGTCAATAAAACTAGATTTTTTTTGTAGTTATTATCATACTACCAATCATTGATAATACAGTTGGATAATTTTCGATAATTTTCAGACTTAAAATACTATTAAATGATTCAACAAGGCAAAGCACAAGTAAATCTTTGTCCTTGATAAACTGTTTATTAAGTAGTAGACCATGACCACCTGCTTTAGATGTGCTCAACTTATTTATAGAGTTAAGGATTTCATTTCCAGTAAAATCAGCATCTAACTCTTGAAATGCAGACATCGTTATATGGTTATCAAACTATTAAAAAATAAAGAAAAGAAAAAATCAGTTACCATTTTCAGCTTGGATGTACGAGAGGTCGTGATTAATGAAAAACGGAGAGAGCGAAATAAATGAATGATTAATTATGCACGTTCTCACGGGCCTTTGAAAAACAATAATCACTAAACCCGGTGTGACGTCAGAACGCCTCGTTGTATCAGTTTAAATTCGATATCGTTTCTTTCCTGATTGGCTGGATCTCATTGATTCATCGAGTACCAGGATGTGGTTAATACAGCGAGCACCAGGATGAATGGCGTCATGTTAATTCACAAGCGGCACAATAGTTACATGTATACATACTTCAGCTATGAGCATATAACGCATATTTTGTTCAATAGATGATGTAATTATTACGAAATACACAAGATCTGAAATAAATGAATAAATACATAAATAAATAAAATGCGTATACCACATAACAACTTTATTATGACATAACACATGTGATGTTACAGAAAAAAAGATAATAACTGCTAAGTTGCAGGAGGTAGTACAATAAGGGTTAAACTTGACTAAAATTGATAGCAGTAAAAATGTGTATAATGTATCAGAAAAAAAATATAACAAAATCCTAGATTTACCGCAAGGTCTTTCTGCCCTTCGGCTTCTTCATGCGGAATTCATTTAAAAAAATTATATGTATCATTCGCAAGGACATTTCTTCATTAAATTTGTATATATATATATATATATTTTTTTTTTTGGGGGGGGGGGGGGGGGGGGGGGGGGGGGGTCAAAGAAGTAATATAAACAGTATAAGCCTCATTGTCCACTCTGTTTGAATTACTTCTTTGCCCCATATATATATTTTTGGGATACAGCAAATCTACATACTCGATAAGTAAAAAAGTATACGGATTTCTTAATTATTCTTGACAATTTTGAAAGTGTTAAGGTATATCCCATGTATAATTTTAGCTTTGTTATATACACATCGTGTATACATTAGGTACAATAGTGTTAGTGTATTCGTTATTTTATCTTGTGCTTGTCTACTTCCGTTTTACAACTTTCACTTCCGGTTCAAAGGCATGTCGGCCCACATGCACGCTGTACCATGTATCGAGTGTCTTATAAAGTATATGGAAAAGGAAAATAAAGTACATGTAGTGTATATATATTATAATACTACATGTCCATCTCCCATATACCCATTGAAACATATCTCCCATTGTACGGTGAGCCTGTGGTCGGGACGTTAGATACGTTTACTGAGCGGAAAAGGAAGTGAAGCTCATCTGCCAAAACCCTTGTACCATATACAACACAGGCAGGAACTGTGATATCTACCACTTGATCATCTTTAAGGTTGAAGTGATGACCCTAAATCTGACGCGTATAAGTTTTCCTGGTGCAGACTGTGCATCTTATATACACAAACAACAACCTTCGATAACGCTTAGCGGTCATATAACGATAGCATATAGCGGTTTACTAAAAGCACATATCCATTTATTTTTCCGACCTCCTGACACTTGAGAATACTACTATTGAGTATATCTACAAGGTAATATAATAAGCTCCATTTAACATTTATTCTATTTAAAGTTCAGTTGTCTTGTTAGAATCTCTCTGGCTTTTGTCTAATCTTCCTGAATTTCTACAAACCGCAAAATTGTACGTTTTGTGATATTCTAGTGTATGTATTTCTGCACTACGGTTAAATGATATGATGTTTATCAAAATGCCTTTTCTATCCTCAAGGACAACCGCCTATAATTGCTTCTTTCGTAAAAGAATATTTTCACTAATTTTGAATGGCTGAAATAAAGTCACGTGAGTCCCCGTAAAAATCAACACCGCCCCCGGTTAATAATTTTTCTCGGGTTATAAAACCATCTATCGACCTTAACAAAAGTCTATAATTGTATATTGTAGTATTTACGGCTCGTCTATTACGGAATTTACTAGCGCGACCAGTAAGGAACAGATAACCGATACCTTACGGCAAACAAGTGACCATTTACTGTACAATAGATGACCACAGGTCATTTCTTATATACGAAGCGTCAGCTAGATTTACTAATGTCATGGTGAAAACAATGACTGTTGAAAGAAACTTAATGTTAATTCCGTACCTGATATACATCTTAGAAACAGTGTCCGTAGTTTTATAGGGCTAACACATTGCCAGAACCTGGCCGCCAGGGATATTGTGGTAAATTCTGACGATACACACTCATATAAAACAATAATATAATACGAGTACAAAAATATGTATATGTAAACATATACAACATTTACATATATATCATAGAAAAACAACTGCCGCAAGACAATAACTTTTAAACGTTCCCTCACCAGACCTTGAACTAATCTTGAACTTACTATCAATGATACCAATAACTGGAACTAAGGCTGACTATCGCCGCTGTGTCACCGACACTGTTAACATATCGGAGTATTTGACCTTTCCGGTAAAATACGTCTTTCATAGATGTCGTATGCATCCTTAATTGTTAGTGGATACATGAACGTGTGATGCTTGTGAAGAGAATGTGACCCATGGATTGGTTGTACGCCGGCTGGTCGCCCAATGAACTGTCAGGGTGATTTTAAGGCGGGGTTTCCTTGTTGTAGTTGGTGACTACCTAACTGAACAACAAGCTTTCCAGAACTATTAGAGTAAAGTGTCTTGCCCAAGGGCAGAGCCACAACACCACAGTCCGGCCCGTTCCTCAGCTTCCCGAGAAACACAAACCGACGTACAGTGTATATAGGGACCGTCGAACCACGCATCTCGGTCCTTCACCGGAGGTTACGTGACCGGCGCTTTAACTGACTGGACTTTCGCAGCCCCTTGAAAGTACCTGTCATGCACAGTCAACTTATTGAATTTGTGAAAACTTCTTCCGTGTATATACATACACAACAACGACTGTTAACTGATGCAATGGACGTAGGGATTTGTCAAAAATTCCAAACACCATTGTCGACAGTTATTTGCTTTAAATGCATGGTTAGGCGTTCATGAATCCGTGCCGTGGCCCTGTGTTTACGAGTACACACTTATACAAGAAGTTCCTGTTTAGTTTCTAACGGATGCATAATGTTATACTGGATCAATTGCATTACGTACTTGTCAGTTATTTTTGTTATGTCCGCCGAAACACATTCAGACATTAAAGAAACCACCCACATTGGCACAAAACCGTAGATCTAACTCAGATTCCAGAAAACGAGAACAAACTACGAAAACATATATGAATTCGCAGAGATACAGCCAATGGACCTATATTTATGCAGCCATACTAATGCATGTCTTGTGCACAAGTCTTAAATGCTTTTGCAGAAAAATCTGATATCTGAATTTATATGTCAGATTTCATGCAATTTCATGATTTAAGTTAGATTAAGAAAGAAAAGTTGAACATAGATTTTATGTTTGACACCGAAGAATGGTTTCATGAACACGACCTGTTGTTCCGCAAGGATGATAGAATCTGGTACAAGATTAAAATGCTGAACAACCTTTACATATTTCAGTGAGAAAATGCTTGAAATACCAGTACACCAGAGACCCAGAAAATGTCTAATTCCTCTTGAATATTAATAAAATTCAGTTGTCAATTTGTCAAATAACCTCATCAAACCATGATGCTGTGAAAATTTATCTTGATACCTTTTTAAACTGTAGAAGTGCAGCTTTGCTCCACCGACCCCCCCCCCCCCCCCCCCCCCCCCCCCCGGATTGAAAAAAAAAGAATTAAAAAAATGAAAGAAATAAAGAAAGATCTTGTTTTAAAAATGAGATTGGTTAATAAGGTTACTCGGTCTCGTAAAGAACCAGTCATACGTCTTGGATATGCTACCCCGCTCACATCTTATTTTTACAAATAAAATATTGCAGCTTTTAGTTAAAAGTACCTGGCCCAAAGATCCTCTAAGGACTTTTGTTATTCCAACGAGCAATGCCAGAAGAAAAAGACATGAGGATTTAGCACTTTTTATACGTTAACGTAAGCAAAATGTCGAGGCATCAATATCAGATTAAGGTAAGCATTTTTTAAGGCCATGCCAGTCTCATCAATATTCCTCAACATCAGAAAATGTCTTAGTTTAAAATTCCCATAAAAAGCATAGCATAGTTGAATGAAGGTACCCCAGCTTATAGGTATTTTTTTCTAATTCTGTAAAGCATTTCTGTAGAAGATTTTAATTTACGGAATTCTGATGAAACCAGGGGGCCAGCAAAACACATGCCAATTACGAATGTACATTAATAAAATAAATGATTAGTATAACTCTTACGTTATATATAGCTATATATATATAAATATATATAAGAAAATGTGTGTTAAGATGTTTACAAAGGAACTCACCACCTCCATGTTGGCTGGTCACCGCAAACTTTACCAGAGGAAGAGTCAGTACTTGTGTGTATATCACGAACCCACAGCGAGTCGAGAACTGTGACACAGTATTATACAAATCTGTAACCCAGCTAAAGTTTTATCACGGTGGTGAATCACGTGGTCTGAAGATACAAACTCAAATTGATGGCTACAAGCGCAGAAAAACATAAAGTGACAAAAGGCAAGACACTGAAAATACCCATGCGTTACAAGTACTATATTCTAGACATATCCGTGCCTCATTTGTGTTGGAACAGTCCATAGTGTTCTGAAACTTTCTGACCAAAGTTTAGAACTGGAGCAATTAAACTGATGAATTCGATTCGAAACTTTTGTCAGAATGTTACGGAAAACTAAGGTCTGGTCCAGCACACATGTGGTCCATACAATTATGTTAAGCCTTTGTAATAAGTACATGTATATACAGTCTCTTACCTAATTCTATGTTTTCTACACTGGTTGCCGCCATTTTAAGTTCGTATCTTCAGACCACGTGATTCCCCCCGTGCTAATAGCATCTAAGTTTGTTTGTAAGTGGCGAGTACTTTGCATACATAAATTTGTACGTGGCGAGTAACGCCAGGTAGAATAAGGAATTTGAACGTGGCGGGTAGCATCGGAGTGACATACATAGTGTTTACCCGTATGCGGCCAGTAAAGCCACGGGAAATTTATGACAGCGTAATTTGTGGCACAAGATCGACAGATTAGAGAAAGTGACTTTTTATATTTGTACGCGGCCAGTAACGTAAGACAGATTAGAGAAAGTGACGACATTGACTATTTGTACGTGGACAGTAACGTCAGACAGAGTTAGGAAAAGTGACACTTTGTACCTGTATGTGACAGGTAGCCAGACTTACGTTTCACGTACGTATATATGTGGCCAATAGCGGAAGTTGATGGAAATGGGTTCGGAGTGTAGAGTGTGTCAGTGTGGACTTAATTGATTGTGGACACTATATTGTTTTGACGCCGACAGAACAGACTGCAGTCGGTGAGACGAAACCTAGCAACGGATGGAGTCATATAGGAGGTACACATGTAACTTAAAGGCTGGTATGACCTACATGGTGGTCAGAAATTAAGCCGATAGGAGAGAAGAAGGGGCTACTACAGCCTCTGATGATGTTTTTAGCGCAGCCACATTGGCCTAAACCACGTGTACATGGACTAAGATCAGAATTAATTTCACTAAATATAAATCTTTAACAAATTCCCGAAATCCGATAGCCAACTTTACCCTTCTTACCAGTAGGGAGCAATGTCTTAGGAGTAAAAAATAAAACAATCAACTTAGCATGTTGGCCCTTTTCTTGAGATAATCGTCTGCACGTCAAATATAGACTTCCGGGTCAAAGGGTAGGGGTAAAGAAAGTAACTTGCGCCAAAATAAAATGCAAAATATATAAAAAAAAACAAACTGACAGAGTATTTCAACACCAATCTTGTACACAAATACTAAGTTCTAATATGCATAGTATAGTTTTAACAAAATCGCCTAGATTTCTAAGGGACTTCATTCCTGCCTACTGAACCCGGAAGCATTTAACTGTTGTCTTAATCCGCATGGTCAGTGTTTATGCTGTAGATAGTATAAACTGGTCACCACTTGCCTGACATGTACATATAAACAGTAGCAATACTTTAGAATTAAACGTTTCCAATATCCAATATAAAGGTGTTTAAATGTATTGTTGAATATACCTGCTTATTAAAGCACATCAATACCGAAATGCTATAAGTAGCAGTTTTTATGATTCGATATATTCTGCATATTTATTTCAAATTTTAAAATTATTGTATATGTGCCCTCGTTATTTTCATTACACATAACATAAAAAGAGCTTTTGGTATTTTTTTTTTTTTTTTTTTTTTTTTTTTTTTTTTTTTTTTTTTTTTTTTGTTTTTTAGAAATATTCATATTCAACATAGACGGTTCTATATATTCTATATATTTTTATTTCAAAAACATACATCTTTATTTTTTAGGTATAAACGTGTAAATGTATTGTATCTTTATAATAGGACCCCTATATGTACTATTCAAAATTTCTATAAATGCGTGTTTGGGGTATAATATATGTTTCCTCGCGGGCTGTACGGAGCTTGTGCTCAGACTTCGGAGAAGGGTCTGTCCACATTCTCATTCCAATGGCAGCCTGCTAGCTGAGACATTGCGAGGTACTGACTGTCACTAAACGATATCCGCCTGTTCATGATCATGGTGTTTCAACATACTACGTATTCAAGGTAGGGACATTGTTATAATGCTGAATAGCATTGGTCAGAGATCCCGGTAGTTTTGGTGCATCGTTTTCTCAATTCTTAATTGCCCAGTGAAAATGAGTACATACTGGTTTAACTTTGTCAACTAGTTCCTCTGATCATGATTTCCCTCACAGGTGTGCTGGTTCCTTAGATACATGTTGTAAGGCCTTTTTGACATATTTGACAGCATGCCACGAGTCATTTTGGTTAACAGTGACGAGATGGTTGTCTGCCACATACCTGTGGATTGATACATCCATGTCACATGTGTGTTAACATTTATGATAACATCTTTGTCTTCAAAATATTGGTAGAGTTTTTCAGTTCCGAGTCGTCCATGTCTTTTTGACACAACATCATCAGCCTTTGTCACATGGATACACTCTAGGACCTTGTGTGTTTGTTCTCCTATCGCTACATCACTGGAATCTTTTGCATTTTTCGCCAGCCATACCGGGCATCTGTCATGATGTCAATACCGTCAAGGTCATCATACATTCCAATTTCTTCAAGTAGTGCGTTCTTTGTAGGACCCAAACATGACTAGTTTCTCTTCTCTTTATTGGTGTGCCCGGAGGGGCCGCGGTGGCCGAGTGGTTAAGGTGTCCCGACACTTTATCACTAGCCCTCCACGTCTTGGTTGCGAGTTCGAAACCTACGTGGGGCAGTTGCCAGGTACTGACTGTAGGCCGGTGGTTTTTCTCCGGGTACTCCCGCTTTCCGCCACCTCTAAAACCTGGCACGTCCTAAAATGACCCTTGTTGTTAATAGGACATTAAACAAAAACAAACCAAACCAAATTATTGGTGTGCCCAATATTGGAGGAATAACAAAACCTTAAATAGTGGACAGGTAACATTCAACTGCACAAAAATCCTTGCATCGCACGATTGTTGATGACATATCGCGTTATTCCTTATAAGGAAAGTGTGGCAATGATGACCAAAATATAGTATGATGTTTTTCTTTTTGGCAATTGAGTCGTATTACAGCAACATGTCCTTTACTGGTCATGGTGTTGTTACTGGGGATGCCATCACAAAGTCAAGTATGGTTTTCAATGACTTTTGCTGTCAGTAACACACAGTTTGACCCGCTTCCTTCTTTGGCACTTGAAGAAAAGTGGACATATTTGCCGTATTTGTGGTTGTTTGATCACTCAGTTTTATGCCTATGCCCAAGTCATGTTCTAATATGTCACCATTGTTCCCAGGTCGGTTCAACTTCCTATAAAGCACTTATTTTACCTCCTCTATTTTTGACAATATCTTTGTTGTTCTGTTGGTATCACCAGGAATTTCGATCTTAAATCTTGAAAATATACAATGTGTCATCAATAGATTGACTCCTTTTGCTATGACGTATCATGAATGTACATATGAAGGTGTCTAACGTCAGGCATGAATACTATATTTCAGAACATACTAGGTTATTGCGTTGTATTTATAACTTATATACAATGATTAAGGCAATAAAATCTAAAGATATTGCTCAGGTACATGCACAATCAGTGAAAGTTTCGCAGTGTTGACTGTTGGGCAACCGTTTTTTGCGTATTTTTTATTTTCATGCTTCATTATGGCGATAGCAATAAATGTATATAAAATTTAAAAAAAATAAATAAAATTACAAAAAATGATAAACCAAAACCAAAATTTAGTCTCATAACAATTTTGTTAAGGCGTTGAGTCGGAAGTTACCACAGGAAGTGGTATGGGTGTAAGCAGGATGTAGGAAAAACGAACAACTCCATAATATGATTTTTTTTTTTTTTTTGTTAAGGCGATGAGTCGGATATCTCTATAGGAAATGGTTTGGGCGTTAACAAGATACATAATTGATCTTCAAGGATGCGCTATTAATCATCACACACACTTAAGTAACAATGAATTAGTCAGGGCTTAGTAAATTTAAATCAATTAAGAAGACATATAATTCCATCAAATTAGTGTTAATATGAAAACTGTTATATTTCGCCCAAAATCACTTTCAATATTAAAGTAGAAACATCAGGAAAAGGATTGTTATATTTTACACAATGGGAATTGTCAGGTCCGAAAACACCAAAAACAGAAAAGAAATCGGACAATTCCCCTTCAGAATTTGTTGTAGATACTGACTTCTCTTAAATAGAAACTGTACGTAATGTACAAAGGCAAGCCGTGCTTACGGGAACCTAATTTACTCAATCTAAACATTCTAGAAATCAGGTTCTGTATCCGATAACACATAAACATATCAACTCGTCATCGATTGCGGTATCAGAATTGTTTATCTAAACAAAATGCGTTTCTGGATATTGTACATACTGAATTACTATACAGATGCAAGTAAGGTTTTTGTCAGCCATTTTCTAATATCAACTTTGTGAAATGACCTCTTATCTCGTGTGGTAAGCGTGATTGACTGAAATTTTCTGTAGGCTGAGTATGGACAACTGCACACGAATACCATAGTTCACGATATCGGAACACCCCGCCCAATTTCGTCGATTCCGGAATCAACCCTCGAGTGTATGTCGGAAAATGAATGTATGATAATTCGTCACATTTCCCGTCGACTTCACTCTAACCTGTGCATAAATATATTTTGTCCCCCCCCTTTTTTTTTTGCTTTTTTTTTCATTTTTTTTTTATTTATTTATATAATCCACCTATATAATTACATTTGAATATAATGTAATTAATAAGATCCAATTAATCTAATTTGGTGGAGTGAAAGTGTAACTGTGGATGTATAGATACAATTTATTTTTTCCTTTATTCATGTATTGTGCATATATTTGTCTTTAAAAAGAATAACAAATAAATAAATAATAAAAAAACGTGAAAATTTGTATTTCCATAAGTGTACATAATAGTATAGCCCCAAAGGGTCTGTCTTGCTCGCATAATCACTACACTATTATCAAATAAATTACTGATATGCATTAACGTTTAAACTTATTTACCTTTATGGCCTTGAATGAACATCAGTGTCATATATACAGGATAGCATTGATTCCCTATTGCTTATTGGCCGAATGACAACAGATCTTCGGAGGAATGAAGAAAACTTTTCTCCAGTATTTAAAATACACAAGTACCATGGCAATAGACCCTGTGTATCTTCAGATTCTTACTTTATGACCTTGCAAGCAGGTCAAGGCCATTGATATGATTAGATTTTGTAACAATCTATCCCAGGTATATACAATGTCAAATATCAGGATTCAGATTTTGACAGATTACAGAAAGCCGTTTTCTTAGTAGAAAGTTTCCGAAAGGCCGAGCGACAAATGTGACATGAACAACAAATAATTATAATGGAAGCCGACGGGTAAGAAATATCCGGACAATCGAATTGAAGAGGCGCAAATTATTTTAGATTTAGATTAAATAGTAAATGCTGATGTGTTTATACACATGTATCGTAACAACAAATCAAACAAATTATTTTTATCTCACGATTTTAATTCAAATATAAACAATATTTATAATCCATTGACATTGTCTGGGTTCATTGTACAGTAGTCTGTATTTGTTTTTAGAGTATGTCGGGAAGCGTGTTTTATAATGTGAAATAAATCCCTGTGTTCCTGTGTTTATTTGCAAATGAAAAATGTTTAAAATAAAGGATGATGCGGAAGAAGATCCCCAGTATAGAAAGGGCCTCATTTTCTTTTGGACATTTAACAAAAGGAGCCGCGGTGAGGTCGATATACGATATTTTCATACTAATAAAGATTAATCAAAATAGATATATTTCCCTAAGGGTAAGTAGATGTTCAATTTTGAGATTCCCCTTTCCATTGAAGTCAAAACTTGAAATTTAGCATTTAGCTTTTTGGTTCCAAAGATGTTTCCAAAGGAAATTCAACTGAGAAGCGCTCTTTGTTAACTGATTTCTGATTTTGACTTCATTTCATCTTCATGAGAGGTTAGACAATATACAAGAAGAAGAAGAAGAAGAAGAACTCCGCAACAGACACTCCAAGGAGAGTAATAGTACCCTCCGAGTCTCCAATGAATCGCCTCCAACTTATAAAGTTCCGGACCTAATTTAATAAGAAATCATCAAATAATATAGACAGATCTTAATCGACTTACTTCAATATCCATATTAGGACACTCCTTCTCCATCAAGGGGAGTGTCAGACTCGCCCCTTGCCATCAAGACTTATCACTGTTTATACAAATCTTAACTCCCTCATGGTGCTTCAAACCCAATTGTAGTGAAGCCAGGTATTGAAAAAAAAAAGTGTTTTCCTTTCACCATTTGCTTCATAGAGCAGATACGGAAGTCAAATGATCCCAAATGAAGTTTGAAAGAAAGAAAAATAACATGCGAACATATGCATTACCTAACACTAAGAACTTTTGCGTATATTTGCAAAAATGATTGCATATATTCGCATTCTTTTTTCTTTTTCTTTTTTTTTTATATGGGACCAATGGATTGCTACGAATGTAGGAGTTGTTTGTCGAGTTACAAAAGAAATGAAATTGTACACTTGTTTTTATTTTACATTGATACAAAAGGCAATTTTGCATGTATTATTAAATCATATTTGATTCAAAAAGCAAACGGGTCGATGAAACCAACTACCATTGCCCAGCCGCTCTCTATAATGCATATTTTATCAATTTGAAAATAGTTTATTGTCGATAGCATTCAACTAGCAGCAAAAAGTATTAACAAATCAGAGAGATTTGAAATTGGATGCAACCAAGCATGAAAAGATGTATAATTTTGCATCATTTTACAGAACTTTACATGCGATATACAGGCAAAATTCCTTCACCTGAAATTCACATGAATTTCACGTGAATTTCACGTGAAAAAATATTGCCTGTGTATGGCAACCATTATGTTGATGATGAACACTGAGCAACATACGCTGTATCCAATGCATGTTCCAAATGCTAATCAACGGGCCATCCTTTGTATCCCCATCTTTGTTGCTACACCATTATATGAAGTAAATACACTGTGTTTTTCTATAACATCAAACATTAATCATTTTGAATAATGATATATTGTGGACTCGCAAGAGTTTATCATTCATTCAATAAATGACCTTAAAGCAACAATATTATTTTTCATTGTATTTTGGAGTCAACATTTTGAAACAAACATGCTTCAGCCTCTGAACACAATCTAGGGTTACACAAATATATGTATGTGCACATAAGGATCCAGTTTTATCCGGAAAATTACCGCTTATATTGTGTCTTGATAAAGGGGCGGGTTGCTTCTCAAATTTGACATATTTCATTGTCCACACTGTTGGAATTAATTTCTCCCATTTCAAGTAATTCATATCTTCCTCACATACGTTTGCAAGGATCCAGTGGTATCCGGAAATTATCGTTTATATGACTTCTTTGACCATATATGTAGACATATTTATACATTTCAGCAGAATTATTATCCTATTTTACTAGATAATATATATACATTGTTCTAAGTTACAATATTGATAACAATGTATATCTGAAAGCAGGAATGACAATTCAAAAATACTGTGGAATCTCACCTACAATATATAAACAGCATGATCTGTATGGTGCCTCGTCACATCAAAAGCAATAAGGACAAAGTGCCTTACCCAAGGTAACAACCAGGACAACGCAGGCCTGCCAGTTTCGTAGCTTCCCGAGAAACACAACCCGGTAGGGAGCGACGAACCACGCGCCTCCACTGCATAGGTAACATATTGTAACTACTACACAGCAAATGTCGACATAGTTCTTACCCAAAATCGACAAAAAGAAGGGGGAAACATGCACAAAAATATATATCTGGGGATGGAGACCATTGAAAAAGAGAATTTGTTATGTGTTACCAATGCGTAAGCGTCTTCTGCTTCGACCATACATATCTAAATATATTTTAAACATATATTTTAAGGGTAAGAAGCATTCTCAAAATACCATACATATCTACGTTATTTTCAGGGTAAGAAGCATTCTCAAAATACCATACATATCTACGTTATGTTCAGGGTAAGAAGCATTCGCAAAATACCATACATATCTAGGTTGTTTTTCAGGGTAGGAAGCATTCTCAAAATACCATACATATCTAGGTTGTTTTTCAGGGTAAGAAGCATTCTCAAAATACCATACATATCTGGGTTATTTTCAGGGTAAGTAGCATTCTCAAAATACTATACATATTTAGGTTATTTCAGGGTAAGTAACATTCTAATACCATACAGATCTAGGTTATTACAGGGTTAAGTAACATTCTCAAAATACCATACATATCTACGTTATTTTCATGGTAAGAAGCATACAGATCTAGGTTATTTTAGGCTAAGTAGCATTCTCAAAATACCATACATATCTAGGTTATTTCCGGGTTAAGTAACATTCTCAAAATATCATACATACACGATATACACGTATCTAGGTTATTTTAGGTTAAGTAGGATTCTCAAAATACCATACATATCTAGGTTATTTCCGGGTTAAGTAACATTCTCAAAATATCATACATACACGATATACACGTATCTAGGTTATTTTAGGTTAAGTAGGATTCTCAAAATACCATACATATCTAGGTTATTTCCAGGTTAAATAGCATTCTCAAAATGGGAACTTGGAATAATAACATAACAACTTTGAATTTAAATCTAACATACAATAATGTTCTACTATATGTATCCATTCAATGTTCTTTATGTAGTGATGATGTAAAAACAATTGGAACACTTCTTATAAAAGCCAAAAAGTAACAAGAATTTTAGAATTTTTGACAGATGTCTTACGGGAATTAACATTATAGAAATAGTTAAAATTCAATGTTAAAAAATGACATTCCGAAGATAACATAAAACTTGCATGTTGATAGATCCAATTTAAATACTTGCAGTATATTTGCAATAAAATCGAGGAGGATTAAAAAGAAAATCATTTTATAAATCTTTCATTCATACACTATAACTAAGGACGTCTTCTTCGCGCTCGAATACACGATACCGGACAGGTTCGTGGGATGATCATGTATTTAATACTCTGATTCATGATTTTATTCTAGTAAATAACCATCGATAACTGGCTTAGTTTGAAGCCAAATTGTTTTCAGTTAATACTGGTTCTAGGTTGGTAACGACAAAGATTAATTTCAGGACGTCCCTCAATTTTAAATTTTAACATGCACTATAATAGTATGTAAAGGGAGCTAACTGCGGATACTCGACACTCTCTGACGGTCTCATTTAAGGCCTAGATAGTTGTCCAAGCGTACGATGCCAGTCCTAAAAGAGCGAACACAAGAACCCATGCTAAACTTGGCACCAAACATGTCGAATTGCCAATAGCTTTCAACACGCATGCGTCGTATGACGCTTGGTCCACATGACGAAACTGACAAACAATATTAGCGTTACAAGCCTCATTACATTCCTCCAACAATTCATCAGGGACATTGACAACACGCCATTTCCAATATTTGTCGAATTCCGGACTCCCTGACACGTCTATCCTGTCTATGAGTGTGTTAATTGAGGTCGGAGACAGGTCGGCGATAGCGTAGTCCCTGATAGCGTTGTATTCCTCCGCCCATTGGGGTTCGCCCAGTGCGTTACTAGCAGGTAGGTCCATGTAATACGTTATCATGTTTATCTGTCGGCCCGTCTGCCGGTCGTAGTGTACCAGCCGGATGGCGGGGTTATGGGCGGCGCCAGTCTGTGTAGGGATCTTATACCGCCATGGAGTGACAGACGGGGCGGAGAACAGAACAGCCACGGGAACGTCTACACGTGACAGAGAAACAAAGAGGATACGGTAACAACATCAACTTTGAAACAATGAAGCAACATACAAGACACCAATTGAATAAATCTGCAAAGCTAATCGAGAAATGGTAAAACGTGAATTATTATTTACCACTTTTGCAGAGTTCAAAAAAACTAAAATAGTTTATAATTGACACATGTACATGTATAACACATGTACACTGACTAGCTGATTTAACGAAACATGCTGATTGGCCTATTCAAGAAGCACACAGATTGGTTGATGCGTGTAAGATAATATTATTTATTTCAGAATTACTATTTTTAGCGACATGAACTCCGTTTTATCATCCCTGCGACAATGTAAACAAATCCAGTAATTGCGTTTTAAAGGAACCTACCAGATTTCCTGTAGAGTCGGAAATTATCCATATGCTCGTGACCGAAATGGAGGCCGATAATGACGTCAGAATATTTTAAAATGATGTCATTCATCTTCTTGTTGAAATGTTGATACATCCAAGGTTTGCTCATCGTATCAACCACTCCAGGTGGCACGTGACCGGTTATGAGTACCTGTCGAAAGAATGAATGATTAGTTTTTAAAGGGACTAAATGGTTAGATTTCAATAATTTCTTCATGGATTTGATTTCCTGAAAGTGTTGTGATACTTGAAATTAGTTTGTTTACAAAATGATGGCACTTTTTGTGAAATAGTGACAATGTTTATCAACTTCAAATAATCGCTCGATACGTGCTCGTCTTTGTGAAGTTAAAATCACGTTCTCGCTTCTTCGTTTCTTCGTGCTCTCGGTTAAATCTGATTCAGAACCTCCCCGCTTAGATCGGGAGTTCGCGATATCTTTGTTATGATGTTTACGATTTCCCGCATCGCGCATGCGCAAAGGTATTTGTTTACACACACCGAAAAATAAAAATATGAAATAGTGGCTAGGGCGATAACTTTTTTTTCATTCTTAATTTTATTATTGTTATAAAGTGCATAACTTTTTACATAATTTTAAATCTTATACCTTTATTAATATGTTATTTAAGTGAAAATCTAACCATTTAGTCCCTTTAAATACACTATGTAAGCAATAATTTATTTGACATTTTCACAACGTTTACAACTACAAACCTTCCCATAGGTGGTATGGCTGATTGTGACTGCGGTATGATATTGTCTGAAGACTAAAAACTGTCATATTTTTCAGTACATGTAGTCTATCGATAGCATTGGCGAAATAATAAATTCTTCAACAGTTTCAGAAATAGAGACATCTTGAATACTTTTTTTTTATAAACACGCTTATTGGTAAAGTCAATTGCTTAATCCCATGTAATGTTTATGCTCTGAAATGTTCAAATACATTCAAATATGAATTTCGCGAAGGAATTACCAATTTATATATGCATTCGCAAAGAATCATTATGATCAAACTTGTGTATGTTTGAGGACTGTTTAAGCACATACATGGACATGTAATTATACACTACTTTAACTATACTTTGGCCAATGTTGATTGAATTTCATGAAGACTTGAAGTAGTAATGATGTTTCTGTTTGTCATTTGATAAACCTACCTGTAATAATTCATTCACGTTTAACATGACGTGTATGATCAGAAATATATATTTCATCATTTATGTTATATGGGAAAAGACATATTATAAGTTTTATACTTGTGTCTAATCCCATTTGTGTTTTGACAAATAAAATGTGTTTAAATCAAAACATAACATGATATGAACTGGTGCAAAATTGCTAAAAGCACAATACATAATACATTTGTATTCACAACTGCATACTGGTGAAATGCGAGAACATTTTGTTCAGAGACTTACAATGTAGCAAAACAACATGTATATATCTGCATATACGTGGCCAATGCAAATGGACTCCGACATGGAATTTCATATCCTACTAATACCAGAAAAACATTCATTACGTCATGATTGTCTGTCATGCATCGTGAGATGTGGTGTGCTATATTAAAGTTCACACATCTAGGTACATAGCTTACGAGTATTAAGGTGCAGGTTGTCCGTCTGTCCGTTACTTGTTTTTTGCGTATTGTCTTGGGTACTTATGGGTAAGTTGCTATCAGAATATATGCAGTGTTTCCTTAAAGAAAATGCTTGCTCAGAATAGATTATTAAATCCGTCTAGGTCAATTTCATTGAAAATAAGAAACCGTTTGTTTCGACATCGAGATATCTTTGTACTAAAAACCTTCGGACTGTTACGACGAAAGTGTTTACTAGTGATAGTTTATGAAAGCCTTTTCAAAGGTCAAAGTCCCAGTTACCATTAGTAGGAAATCAGTTTATGCATAATATATCGAGTTCGTTTGGTCCGATTGCTTTCAGACCTAATCAAATGCTTTCTTAAAGGAAGAGTTTGATTTGGGAACGTTTAAGGGTTAAATACCAAAGGTCAAGGTAACTATTTCTATTAATAGTATCATTTTATACACAATTACTTGAGGTCTGTGGTGACAATTGCATTATAACACGTACTCAGGTGAAGCTACACACACTCCATGGCCCATCTGACGTGACAGTACTCTAGTTGCAATTAAAATTGAAATAATTACATTCACCGACCTTTTCGTTGTTGACGGAAGAGTTGGTCAGCAGAGTCTCAAGCCAGGCAAACTGACCAGCAGGGTCGGTGAGATTTGCAGTTAGTTTATCAGATGTATAATATAAATTTGTGTTTAGGGCAACTATCCGGATTCCGTGATCAGTAACCGCGCTGTAATAAGCACCTGTCAGGGAATAGAATAGTTACAAAATTTGCATGAAAATGAATACAAGGAGTGCTGTTCCCCAAGCCAGGCTTAACTAAACGATAACATACAACATTATAATTATGACGTCCTGACTAAACGATAACATTAAAAACGCATGGATAAACAGATGTTTTAGTATTATGTCACAAAATGATTATCAACCATCTGAAACACATTACCTTGCCTTCATTTTTTAATTTTATTTTCACAATGCAATACCAAAACCATTGCCTTGTGTGTTATGCGATATAATTACTAGCTTGTAACTACCTTTCAGAAAGTTTTCTTTTTCTCTTTCGTCACTTATCCAAGTTAACCAATTTTCCAATGTCCGATTGTACAACTCGTTGTTGTTAGGTGGAAACTGAGCATCTGGGAAGTAGTCATGGTTACCGAAAGTAGCGTAAATTCTGGTGGATCCAAACGCTTGCTTCAGCAGGGTTGTTATGTTGGTTAGGATTCCATCATTGATATCGAGGCTGAGATGTTCGTCCCGAGTATGTAAGACACTGTCACTGGATATAAAGCATCATCATCATCATCATCATCATCATCATCATCATCATCACCGTCACCGTCACCATCATCATCATCATCATCATCACCATCATCATCATCATCATCATCATCATCATCATCACCATCACTATCTTCATCGCCACCGTCACCGTCACCATCATCATCATCATCATCATCATCATCAACCTTATCATCATCATCAACAATTTGTACATGTATAATCAATAAAATGAGGGAATCGTGGACAATGGACTTAGATTGGGGAGTTCTGGATGTAAAATAAAAATAAGAACATGTGTTCCAGGAGAGCAAAGCAACAAAATCTATCGAATCGCTTTGTTATCGGTTTGCCCAATCGGAACCCCTCGTCATTGGCGGTGTGTTCCGACTATCGGTTTGCCCTTGGCAGTCGGTATAACGAAAGTCTTGACATATTGGAAACACGCCCTAAACCAACTGCGCATGTAAACATCGTAGGTCAGTGAAACAGGAATGTTACATAGACATTATTTACAACAGCTAACACTGAAATCCCATAAATTTACAATACACGGATTAGTGTCACACGTAAAATGTAAACCTTATTTATTATTTCCTACTTTACAACAATTGCGCAACAAGTTATATAAGACTATATCAATCGATCTTGTTGGACCCTATATGGAAGCGCGCGAGGGGTCTTAAGGGGCATCTAAACAGCAAATCCAGCCAAAACAGTTGATATTTTACAAGGCTATACATCCCTACTAGGATGTTATTTAATAGAAATAACTTGATAAAATTTTGATATGTATCATGTCAACCTGTGGGCCTTGCTGTTGACATTCAATTTGTTCAGTAGTTCGTAAATTTCAACAAAACATGAGAAAAATGCATGTTTCAGGGGGACATAATTAACTCATTTGTATCTCATTTATTGTGCAAAACAGTCATGTCGTTTTGCTCACAAGGGTCTAAAGCACAAGATAGGAGCATTGGTTTGACTAGATTGGACTTTATGATATGTATTAACACTGATTTTATTTAGACCTTGAAATGCAAATGGCGGTTGTGAATAAGATCAGACAATTATGGCATATAAGAAGGTATTTCAAACGTCAAAAATGCTCATATTAGATAATATAGAGAACTCTAGACATGGCAGGAAGACTGTTTTTAGGAATAAATGTTCATCCGTTGAGTTTGGGGTAAAAGATATATATTTCTGAAAAAGGTCCAAAACTCACCAGTTTGACAATTTGTCTTAAAATGGTTATTCTTACTATAATCAGATGTCTTAAATGTATTATATAGGAGCATTTTTAATGGCTGAAATGCCCCCCTTTATGCCATATTTGTGTAATATCATCCACAGCCGCCATTTGCATTTCAAGGTCAAAACTAAATATGTGTTTATACCTACATAAAGTCAAATCCGGTCAAACAAATGCTCCTACCCTGTGCTATAGACACCTGTGAGCATGACATCTGGGCTATTTTTCAGGTTTGGTTATTTTTGTGGCTTAGAATTATTCAATGCTACAACTTACCACAAAATAACTCTATAGAAGAAATTGTTAGCATCTACATCAAATTATTTGTGATTTTAAGACACTACATGTCCAAACAAACATTTTGGTATATTACATGACTATTTTTGTGCAATGTTTAAGCTATTTATTCGTGTTTGAAATTCAACATTATTCTGCTATATAGATGACCCTTAAACTATTAAAGGACACCGGAGTACTCGGAGAAAACCCACGTGGTCGGACAAGTACTCTTTTTGAGTGACGTCACTAATAGTTCCCGTGTTGTAATTTATATGTTAAATGCGTAAGAGACACAGGATGTTATGAAACGACAAGATGTCCCGTTGTTAACATCAGAATAGTATCACTGTCTCGTTATTTTAGTGTCTGTTTGAAAACATATTGTGAATTAATTTTAGACCTATGTTTTCTTGTGTTATGATATTGTGATGCATTTTTAGGGATTGTGATGGGTACTTAATTATTCAATTGAGGATATTCATGCGCCGACCATGTGCATTTGTTTACAAACATACCTTGACCACCGATTTGATTTGCAATTATTTAAAGTGGTGGAAGAAAACTAGTCATTCCCTACCTAGCATCTGGTTGGGCGTTCATGAATTCCCCTCTCGGCTAGAGATTTCTTTGTCACACTCCCAAGAAAGGGAAAGATTCTATTAATCCTTGGTAAGGAATGGTGTTTTTTTTTTATCCCATAATATGTTTCATATCAATCTTTATGAATAAATCAATGTCTGTACATAATAACTTTTTGAATACGATGTCAAAATCTAACGTCTTAACACAATGGTTCCAGATAATCAGGATAAAGACCGCTGGAAAGTTTAGTTCTCGTCATCATAGTTTCATTAGGAAATATTATATTTTCTTGTCAAGTTTATGAAGTCAGACGGTTTTGATGTTTAATTGCTGCTATGTCTAATTGTTCCGTTTACACCGCCCTAACCCTCATTTGAGATTGTGACTTAAATCGGATTTGATCTAGATTTGTATGGTGGGTGCTGTCGATGAAGCTAAAGCGGGGCGACGGTGGCCGAGCGGTTAATGTGTCTCGACACTTTATCACTAGCCCTCCACCTCTGGGATGTGAGTTCGAAACCCACGTGGGCAGTTGCCTGGTATTGATTGTAGGCGGGTGTTTTTTCTCCGGGTACTCCTTCCGGCATTCCTCAAACTCAAAAACCTGGCAAGTCCTTAAATTGCCATGGCTGATGAAAGTACGTTAAACAAAATAAATCAATAAACCAATGAAGCTGAAGCTTACTCTTCCGAAACACCTGGTCTTAATCTCGACGTACTTGTTTGTCATGTCTTCAGGATAATCTATATTATGTTCCTGTTTTCTCCCGTTTTGTCGATTTGAGGTTAAGAATTACGGTTTCATTTGAATTATTGGTAGATTTAATGACCCATCGATGGAGCTCAAGGTCAGAAGTACAGATGTATACAAAACCGTGTCTAAATCATACATATAATGTTGGAGGTAACATATAATGTTGGGGTAACATATAATGTTGGAGGTAACATGTAATGTTGGGGGTAACCACAGCAGCAACAATGTGTTCTGATATATTTCAGTGTCATTTTTAAAACCTCTCATAAGTTGACAACATCTAGTTTGGAACGTTTTATAGTATTTTATACTATGCATGATCATTCCTTTTCTTTTTTTTTTTTTTTTTTTTTTAAATAAAATTCATTCATTTAAAAAAAATGACAACTATTAGATTGATAAAATAATTCATATTAAATTTGAATTTGTGTTTCTGGAAAAAATTAGTGTTCATAAAATAATTAATTATTTATAAAATTCTTGATTAAACATCAAAAGAAACATTTACAAATGGCAAAATTGAGAAATACTTTGGCGTGTTGCAAATGTTGCAATATTCAATAATTGTAAATATATGTGCAACAATATATATATATACAAGTATATGTAATAAAAAATATGTATGTGCAATAATTGTACATATATGTGCAATACAAAAAAATGCAATAAAAGATATTTATATGCAATAAAATATAATTATGTGCAATATTTATATTTGTGTTAAATAATTACAAATATATATGCAATAAAAAATATATGATATAAAAATATCTATGTGCAATACAATATATATTTGTTCGAAAACGAAAACAAATATATTTGTGCAATAAAATGTATATATGTGCGATAATTTGCATTGTGGGGTAGCATATATGTGACCTCATCTGAGGTTGCTGTAACGGCGTGTTTGATTGGATGAGGAAATCATCCTGACGCTTTAACATGCAGTCATAGCTGGGAAGTTGCAGCGATGAAACGTTATGAATAAATAAGGCAAAGGGGTTTGTAACGAATATTTATGAAGGTGGAAGAGTTTTATGTAAGTCAGAAATGACACATTGTATGCAGTATGTGAAAGCGCCGGGACGATTTCCTCATCCAATCGAAAACGCCGATTACATCAACCTCAGATGAGGTCATAGATGCTATCCCACAATGCAAATTGTCGCACATATATATAAATTTTATTGCACAAATACTATACATTTTTCGAACAAATATATATTTTATCGCACATAAATATTTTTTATTGCATATACATTTGTGAGTATTTAATACAAATATAAATATTGCATATAAATACATTTTATTGCACATAAATATTTTTTATTGCAATATATATACATATATTATTGCACATATATTTACAATTATTGAATATTGCAACGTTTGACACGTCATAAACGACCTACTTTAACAAGTGATACATTTTCAAGCTAGTATTTCTGGTATGAAAGACTTACCCAGTCCATAAGATAAAATCCACATCCAGTTTGAACTTTTTCATGGCTTCAACGCTTGAATTAATGAGACGCCAGGGGGAGTCACACCAATAATTCCCATACTTTCCGTGATTTGTGACGACATCGTTACAGGAAAGGTCAAGGCCGGAGTAGGAAAAGTCGTAATGGAAGTCGGTCACGTGCCAAAACCACCCTGCAAAGCATTTACATCTATATACTGTAGATATATAAGAATCTTATACGAAAATTCTCTCAGAGATAAAAAAAGATATCATTAAGGAGAAAGAAAAGGAACAAAGTTCATTCAAGTGCTTTTTGTCTTGAGCCTGCAACTAGCGATTGGTAAGATTGTTTTTAATGACTGGGATCAAAACAAACTAAAAATTCGATAGAGTTCGTCTCGTTGTGATATCACCAAGCTGACGTCTACTTTATAGTGCTACCTCATGCTGAAGCATACAGCTGGAGACACCCAACAGGACACCCTACCTGGTCAAATTACATCCCCGCATCCCCCCAAAAGCAACAACAACAACAACAACAGCAACCAAAAAATGCGGAGAGTCAAGCAGGAGTAGCGACAACTATTTCTGTAGATTCGAATAGGTCTTGGCCAGGGGACAGAACCAAAAGACATCGTCACAGGGACGAAGTAAAGGCTAAACGTGAGGCAGTGTCAATGGAAACAACTGGGAAATTAGAGTTCTTTAGAAAGATGTGAACAGATTATATAAAGTTTAGTCGCTTTGTACAAGCTTTGCCCTACATGTATATATCATTTCTGAGGACAGACGTTTTAATATGTTATCTAAGCGTTCCACTGTCCGACATGATAAAAAGTGTAACGCGGTACACATTTAATAAAAAAAACGGTGTGTGTCATTTCCCCCTGTAGATCCAATATTTAAATAGGGCATGCCTTACATTACATCGCTGACTTTCCATGGTAGCTAGGCAACAAAACAACTCGTGTTACCGATAAGTTAAAAAACTTAGATCCAACATGTCGACATTTAAAATTTTTACTGACACTAGCGGGAAGTTAATATTTATATAGTTATTATTCCATATTAATATCGAGGTAATACACTTAAAAAAGGAAGTGTTGTGAAAATATTTGTCGACAAAAACGATTGTTCGTTGTAAAACCTCCCTCAGAGATAGCTGACTTCCGCTCCGCCGCCGAAAGGGTCCATTTATATTCTCACCTTAAAATCGTTATTAAACCACAAACGGTACCATATTTACTATATAATGATTCAAAATCAAAGCACATTGCTTAACAAAATTGTGTGCGTTTAATAGTTTTGTCGGATTAAATTAAAAGGACCTCTTTTACGAACAATAGAATTTTGCCCACGAACAAATTTGACCAAAACCTGATGTTATTTGTAACACTCTGAGAATACTTGAAGCAGGTTTGAAAAAATCAAAAGGTCCAGAGGTCTGTGCTATGGCCAAAATTGTACTACAATTACGTCTGGTTTTGGACAAATTAATGGTTCGTGGGCAAAAGTATATTGTTCATGACAGAGGTCCTTATAATGAATCTAACTAAGCTCACACAACACTTCCGGTTCTACCATGTCAATATCGATGTAGAAGCATGGGAATAGTCCTATTCTCCTTAAATATTCTTACCGGAAACCGGCGCCTGGTGACCTTGTTTACCCGGACATGAAATCATACACTAAACAGATAGTGTTACCATGGTGACGACGTCGATCGTAGAAACCCTTATCTAAACAGGTATGTCGATTAGGTATATACCTCCAGTAGTATATGTATGTAGGTTTCTCGCCTACGTCATTTGATAGTCTACAGTAACACATTTCTCAGGGAACAAATCGCACACGGTTGCATTAATAAAAAAAAATCTTTAATAAGGGTTTTCTAAAGTCTGACGAGTTTGTTTATCAGTTTATAAACTTTATTCTTCCTTCCAAACTAACAATTTAGTTCTTTTGTGTGTATATTATTAAGTTAGGGATATGTCTAACATTCAATTAGAGAAGGCACACTTGTATATATAAACCAGATGTGTATAGTATACATAGCCGTGGTTTGATGCAAAGCAGTACGTAAATTGTGTTATTGCTAATGGCGCAGTAATAAATATCGTGTACGATTATTTGCATTATATAATTTATATTATACATCAATTATTTATATTGAAACATCCATCTCCCCATGCTTTTATATTAGTGATTTCCCGGCTGTATATATGTTAGCGACATAACAAAAACATGTACATATCAACAAAGCTGTTGATCAGTGTGAAAAACAAGAAGTAGTTGTAAATAGAATAAGCTCATACATACATTTTCAATAGCATATGTTTATCTGACCTCTAGCTCGAGCTAACAAACTCCTCCGGTAATTTCAGACAACCTGTATCTTTAATTAGCCAGTACATGGCACTGTCAACGATCAGTAATGAGCAGAGCATTGAGTGAGGTCCTTATTTACATACCTTCGTCTGCTAAACAACCATCCCATGATGTCATAAACAGCAGACAGACACCAACGTGATGTATCCATACCTCCATCTTCTTACCTGGTGAATCCAATTGGAACTAGTGACGTCACACGCGTAAACAGGTGATTATGTATTGAACGCAGTTACTTTAACAAATAATGGGTCCCTAGAATAGATAAACAATCAAACGCGGAAAGAATGTGTGGATGTCCCCCGGCAGGTGTCACAATACATGATGGCTGTATAGATGTATGAATTCCACGGTATCAGTTTAAATACAATAGCACAGGGGTTCGTTACTATCGAATGGGTATGTATACACTAGTGATATGCCTACTAGCTCACAGTCGCACAGAGTAACAAAATACACCAGGAATACAACGTCATACGATAGTGACGTGCCCTTGGGGTCAGAATAGGTCTAAATCCAGTCCCTGCTTGATCAACTCGCCTTCTAGCTAATTACTACAAACCCCTCAGTTGTTAGAGTTTGTACTGAGTTATCTCCCCTCTAATGGGCTGACAGAAGACTGATCTATCAGTCTTGTTTTTATTTGTAGCTTTAACATTGTTGAGGCGGGGAAACGCCGTTTATCATTGTCCAGTATAGCGATAGCCTAAAATTTATTTTCTGCTTAAAAATAATATATCTAACATCAATTCGAGCCTACCTATTTGCAAATACGACCTCTTTATAACAGAATCCTGTATATTAAGGCCGTCTCTATATAACAGAATCCTGTCAATAAATGTCACCTCTATTTAACAGAATCCTGTCTATAATGTCACCTCTATTTAACAGAATCCTGTCTATAACGTCACCTCTATATAACAGAATCCTGTCTATAATGTCACCTCTATATAACAGAATCCTGTCAATAAATGTCACCTCTATATAACAGAATCCTGTCAATAAATGTCACCTCTATATAACAGAATCCTGTCAATAAATGTCACCTCTATATAACAGAATCCTGTCTATAATGTCACCTCTATATAACAGAATCCTGTCTATAATGTCACCTCTATATAACAGAATCCTGTCAATAAATGTCACCTCTATATAACAGAATCCTGTCAATAAATGTCACCTCTATATAACAGAATCCTGTCAATAAATGTCACCTCTATATAACAGAATCCTGTCTATAATGTCACCTCTATATAACAGAATCCTGTCTATAATGTCACCTCTATATAACAGAATCCTGTTTATAATGTCACCTCTA
This sequence comes from Pecten maximus, assembly GCF_902652985.1. NCBI lineage: Eukaryota > Metazoa > Mollusca > Bivalvia > Pectinida > Pectinidae > Pecten > Pecten maximus. Next base: position 22,448,961 of record NC_047027.1, read on the forward strand.
TATAACAGAATCCTGTCAATAAATGTCACCTCTATATAACAGAATCCTGTCAATAAATGTCACCTCTATATAACAGAATCCTGTCAATAAATGTCACCTCTATATAACAGAATTCTGTCAATATATATCTCCTCTATATAACAGAATTCTGTCAATATATATCTCCTCTATATAACAGAATCCTGTCTATAATGTCACCTCTATATAACAGAATCCTGTCAATAAATGTCACCGCTATATAACAGAATCCTGTATATTAAGGCCATCTGTATATAACCAAATCCTGTCAATAAGTGCCACCTCTATATAACAGAATGCTGCCTATAATGTCACCTCTATATAACAGAATCCTGTATAAATAGTCACCTCTATATAACAGAATCCTGTGAATTAATGTCACCTCTATATAACAGAATCCTGTCTATAATGTCATTTCTAAATAACAGAATCCTGTCTATAATGTCATCTCTATATAACAGAATCCTGTCTATAATGTCACCTCTATATTACAGAATCCTGTATAAATATCACCTCTATATAACAGATTCCTGTCAATAAATGTCACCTCTATATAACAGAATCCTGTCAATAAATGTCACCGCTATATAACAGAATCCTGTATATAAAGGCCATCTCTCTATTACCGAATCCTGTCAATAAATGTCACCTCTATATAACAGAATACTGTCTATAATGTCACCTCTATATAACAGAATCCTGTATAAAAAGTCACCTCTATATAACAGAATCCTGTCAATTATTGCCACCTCTATATAACAGAATCCTGTCAATAAATGTCACCTCTATATAACAGAATCCTGTCAATAAATGTAACCTCTATATAACAGAATCCTGTCAATAAATGTCACCTTTTTATAACAGAATCCTGTCAATAAATGTCACACCTATCTTACCTAATCATGTCAGTAAATGTCTATATACCAGCATCCTGCCAATTAATGTCACCTCTTTAAAACAGAAATCTGGCAATAAGTGTTTTTTTCTTCATTATTAAGATAACATATACCTGTTTGTAAAGGCTAAATCTTTTAGAGAAACTTACACGTATACATGAATGACATATAGATGATTTCTGTCTACTCCTGCTATGTTGATATAGTATGAGTAGGGTCTAACTTTTTCGGCATAGCCGTATAATTTTCTTTTTGCCCCGGATATGACGCGAAAGGTGGCGTTCCTGGTCAAGATAAAGTATGTGATTGGTCAATGTAGCAGTAAATGCAAAATGCAGATATGCAGTTAAAGACGAAACAAAATTAAGATTGAATGCAAGCTGAATAAGTGAACGTATCTATTAAAATGACACATCAATAAAATTATATTCCTGATTCAAATGCAGTCTTATTATTACCAAAAATGATTCAAACTGATCTAATTTTGTTATCCGTGCTGAAACGCATTTGTTCGTTAATTAATTTCACTCGCAGTTTTACATTATAACCACCAGCATTAAAACTATGCCGTTTATCTTTTTCGGCATAGCCGTCTAATTTTGTTTTGGCCCCGGATATGACGCGACAGGTGGCGTTACTGGTCAAGATGAAGTATGTGATTGGTCAATGTAGCGGTCAATGCAAAATGCAGATATACAGTTAAAAACGAAACAAAGTTAAAGGGACCTCATGGAAAACCAATATTTATTTTGTATTTTTCGGCATAGCCGTCTAATTTTGTTTTGGCCCGGATATGACGCGACAGGTGGCGTTACTGGTCAAGATGAAGTATGTGATTGGTCAATGTAGCGGTCAATGCAAAATGCATATATACAGTTAAAAACGAAACAAAGTTAAAGGGGCCTCACGGTAAACCAATATTTATTTTGTATTTTTTTAATCATATTATTGGGTGTATCTTTAAAAAAAATAACCTTCTGAACAATAACCATTCGAATTCGATGATGTATGTACATAAAAACATCAATTATCAATTATTAAAAGGTTATCACAATTCGCTGATCAACAATCTGAATATGCAAAAATTTTGTGACATATACGATAAAGGCAGGCGCACAACAAACTAAAACACATGGAAACAAAAATGGCTTCCAATGTGAATCGACTGCGGTTGAAAACGATAACAGCTTCCGCAATGAAGATAATAATAGGAAAATGGGTCAAACACAATCCTAGAATTAAACTTGGGAAGCAGTACAATAGACTGTAACAGTTCAAACATGAAAACAGCAGTAATACGGACGCCGCTCGTATTCTGCTTGATTGTTTGATAGTAGGTCATGACAATCTCGGTAATATTTACACAAACTCGGGTAAGATTTCCACAATCTCGGTAATATTTACACAAACTCTGTAATATTTATACAGTCTGTACCAGTACATCGCTACTGTCACTATACTATGAACAATGTTTACACTTATTTACACATAAATAGGTGTGCCGTAATATATACAGAACGTGTTATTTAACATTTAAACCACTGTATAATATCGTTATCCAACTAACCCAGATGGAATATAGATATCGCCTTGTAAACTATCGTGTGTTTGTGCTGCCACGATTTCAAAACAGTCACGTAATGATTTAAAAATAATTTCCGCGCTAAATTTAGAGGGGGATTCCCAACTAAATCGAGTGGTCAAGCTGGACATAGGGATTGACTGTGAACATTGGGACAGCACAGAAACATAACTGGAAAGGAACAAAACGCGTACATTCAGTGAAAATTGCAACGTTTTTACCGTGATGTCCCTTTTAAATTGAATGCAAGCTGAATAAGTGGTGCATCTATTCAAATGACACATTAGCAGTCTTATTATCACCAAAAATGATTCAAACTGATATAATTTTGTTATCCGTGCTGAAACTGCGCATTTATTAATTTCAATGTAGTTCGTTAACTTATTTCACCAGTAGTTTTACATTATAACCACCAGCATTAAAACTATGCCGTTTATCTTTTTTTAAAGATATTTCTTGTTTAAAGATATTTCTTGTTTATATTAATTCTTACCAGAAGCAGACGCCTGTGGTTAATGCTACGAAGCACCGTGTGTAGGTATTGCTTTACTGTCCGTAAAAATTGGAATTGGAACTCTATTACTTTTGATGTCAAGTATTGATATATAGAGGATATTGAATGGTTTCCCGTTTAATATCACATACAAAAATGTATAGTTCACGAGTATGACAGAATATCGATATTTTCACGAGTGCGAAGCACGAGTGAAAAATATCGAAATATTTTGTCATACGAGTGAAATATATGTTATATTTAACGGGAAACCATTCAATTTTCTTTTTATTGCATTTCATAAACTTAAAAACAAAATTAAAAACATCGAAAATTAATAGTGTCAAAAAGTGCGGGAATCAGTAATGACGTCATCTCTTTGTGCCATTTTGAAAGGCCTGGTCAACGCAATTTAAACGTTTTCTGCTGTTATAGGAGAATCTGTGCATGAATAGCTAACGTCAAGTGAGTATTTTGTTAAAAACTAGTCTGAAAATTTCAGAAATACAGCAAAATAACCAATTTATCTATCTCCGCTTCGATTGGAAAAAATGGCAAGTTTCAACGAGGTGAATACAAAGGTCCGCTCTGATTGGTCAAAAACGGAAAACTTATATTTTCATTGCAAAATCTGATATTGTCACTGCTAACTTTTTTTTTAGGGGGGGGGGGGGGGGGGGGGGCTCGCATGCTTTTTAGAGCAACCATCAATGGGACTGAGACCACAATTAAGTAAAACGAATAAAGTCCCCTCAGAAATGTATGTATTTCATGGAAATAAATCAAATGCCTGTTTGAACTTGATTTTTGTCTATGAATTTAATGTAAATTTATAGTAGAGATGTCAATCTATGTTTTGTGATGTAAAATATTATTATTGATCATGTTTTTTGTGCGCCAGGGTCCTGTGTGAAAAGTCCTGATTTGACCTCTACCCCTGACCCGGATGTATATAATCCACGTTGGTGACACATTTTGACAGCTATCTCCAGAAAATGCCCAACATCACATGCTATGTTGAAACTTTTATATTTTGCATCTCACATATGCTGGTCTTGGCCAGGTGAGTTGGAAAATTGGATATGAGATATTGGGAATTTACTATGAATTTTAATGTTACAATGAAACATATAGCGAAGCTAATTGTGGTCTCGGTCCAAATATGTAGTGATCGAAGGGGAGTAACTCTGGTAGATTACTATGTAGCTATTAAAGTTTTTTTGTGGGACAGCTCTTTGTGTATGGGAAATAATCTACTGAAAATTATAGGAATTACTTACATTTAACACATTTTCTTGACTGTTATTGTTAAGTATATGGTAAGGTTTTGCGTTTGTTTTCTTAACTCAGAGTTTGCACGTTTATCAGTCAAAGACCGATTATATACTAATATATATAGAGAAAGGTCTGGAAGTCCTCCGTCCAGCAAAACTTGATCAATTTCATTCAAAGTGTCTATATATTAGTATCGGTCTTTGACTTATAAATGTGCTGAGAATATATGCATGAACTTGTTTATTTTATAGCATGTAACAATTTCATTCTTGTAAGGCTTAACCGGCTCTTAGCTTATATATATACATGTACATATGTACAAAAGTCAAAGATTTGTGCACGTCGAGAAGTTTAATTCTGGACTTATCGAGAGTCAGTATCAGTTTTCCCTCACACACATGTACAGTTCAAAGGTGTGGATTTAATTTATCCGACGTCATTACAAGGAGAGGTGTCAATGTAGCACAAATACATCACGCTGTTCTGTGTACCACAAACTTTGCATGTAGGGTCTACATTGAATTGGAAAACAAATTGATCTGTTGGGAGTGTATACATGTATACCGGTTAACAACCTTGACTAAATTTTCGCTCTCTGAACATCAGTGGTATTTGGTCCGATAGTTGAGTATGACGTGGGATTCCATGATCATTGAGCTACATCTTGGTAATGGTTATCCCTCTACATTTTTTGTGGTTAGGTAATCATCAATAACCATTGAACTGCATTAGCATATAGTCATCGATCAAAACAAGAAAATTAAAGTGACGAGCTAACAAAAATCTGCGGGAAACATCTACGGCTGTCAGTGGTCAGCTGGAATCGAAATGTAATATCAATTTAACTCACTAAAACCTAGATATCGAATTTTTCACACCGAAAACATTTTTTTTTTGTTTTTTTTTTGTTTAATGAAAACTAGTAAAATTGAACAAACACTATACAGATTCCGTCATCGCTATGGGAGTTATCGCCCTTTGCACGCGGCAGAATTAATGATGTTGTAATCGCTTGGATACCAGAACCGATACAGTGACCGTACTTTGAACGTATACAATGTACATAATTGACCGTGATATTTGACCGTAGAGTTGACGTACAACGATGAATACTGTGGCTATTACATGGGTCAACCAGGGAGATGTTCTGAATTTTGGACCATGTAGTAAGCTTCAACGGCATATTGTGTGGTTAATAATATGAATCTCCCAGACTAAAAAAATGTCGTCCTGTACCCACTCTTTCATGGTTTTCGTAGGTCACTATCATGCGAAACTCCATTACTTGAATCCATTGATGACGTCAGTAATACCGTAGGGAAGCAAACTGATGTCCGTATACTGTAGAACGAATATTCATACCCTGCCTACACTGCTCTCCGGCAGACCATCTGTGAGAAATTGTCCGTCCCTCGTCCAGAGCTACGTTATCGCAGGCAGCTACGTATACATATACTGGACTTTTCTAGAGCGTTTGACAAGGCGAGACATCCCCTCTTCTGTCACAAGTTGAGGTACAAGAGGCCCGTGTGTCTTTAAACAGTCAATCAGGTTCTGAAATATTGACCGATTTTGACCACACTCATCAGTCCCTGATGGGGGTCAGTCGGGCCAACATGCACATAGTAATGTACCATCAAACTGACACAACAGACTGCTAATTTAACCAAGTTAAAGTGAATTCTAGTAGAAATTCAACAAATGACAGTCAAAAATAAATACGATTTCCCTATGTAAAATATAGTAAAATGTACCTATCCCCAGGGGCAAATATGAGACCCAAAGATCATGAAATTCACAAAGAGGTATGGTCGTTTTCCGCTTATCCTGACCTAGGCCACGTACAGCGATAGTGATGTACATTTTACTTTGAATGATATGGAGTAAATCGGTTATGATTTTACTCTTTTTTATCCAAGTTAAAAATTTCTATCTCAACATTTCTATCTTGATACTTAATATTTTATATTGGATACGCATTTAATGTTAAAAAAATTCTTTCAAATATGACAAAGAAAAATTATATGGTATTATTCTTAGAAACATAGCAAGATATGAGTAAGATACATCTTGTTGATTCGAACTCCGAACCTTCCGGTTGCTAAGCGGTGGTTCTACCATATGAGCTATGCGGACTTATGGGATTGTGAACTTTATGTTATCAGTTAAAGTCAGTCTAGTTAATGCGAAAATTAAAATATTTTATCAACTACGTTTTTTCAATTTTTCGATACCAGCGCATCGGAGGACCACTTTTTAAGAATAGGATTTTAGTTGTCTTTTGGTACATAGAATAAAATAAGACATTGTAATAGTTGGTCTTTTGATGTGCTCTATGTCAAAAAATGATATGAATGCGGGAAAACCCCCCTCGAAAGTTGCAAATAGCCCGATGATGCAACTTCACGGTCACTTAATGTAATATCCATTGCAATGAACAAACAAATTTTTCGCAAATAAGAATTTTCATATGTTATAGATTTAAGGTTTGTATTCAAAAACTCAGTTTTTTTAACAATATTTTTTTGATTTTGAAAACGGTCACCATTAGGTCGAAACAGGCCAATATGCGCCATACCTCGTTGCTTGAGTACCGGCCTTCAGACCCTTCCATGTACTGTATGAAGAATATTTTATTTTACTATATTTGGGTCTTGAGATTCGACCCATTTTCGGCCCCGCCCTCAGTGCCCTATGGGCTGGGGATCATATAATTCACAATCTTGGTAGACTATGACAATGTGAGCTTTCTGCAAAATTTCATTGAAATTGGTTCGGAGGTTTCTGAGTAGAAGTCAAACAAGAGGCCCATGGGGCCTATATCGCTCACCTGGTTGGATTAGATCAAATGCCAAAATAATGTTTAATTCGTATTATTTGTAAATCTCAACAATGCTATATATGGTTATAATGTGGGGTTCCCAACTGCTTTAAAGAAATAATGAAGTCCAGACTCTCTAAGGTCTGAAAGATCTCAATAATTGAGAGTTTTTAGAACATGCATTCATCACTTTGACTAGTAGTGATTTAAAAGAATTACGTCTATTTCCCATATGGGCCCTCGGAGGTCAAAGTCACCATTTATGCAAAATCTGTTCCCCTGCCCACAAGGATGTTTCTGATCAAATTGGGTTCAAATCAATTCATTACTTTATGACTAGTAGCGATTTAAAGGAATTACCTCTATTTCCCCTATTGGGCCCCGCCCATTTGGCCCCTTGGGGGTCAGAGTCACCATTTATGCAAAATCTGATCCCCTTCCGCCAGCCCTTCCGCCAAGGATGTTTCTGACCAAATTTTTGTTCAAATCCATACATTACTTTATGACTAGTAGCGATTTAAAGGAATTACCTCTATTTCCTCTATTGGACCCGCCCATTTGGCACTTCGGGGGTCAGAGTCACCATTTATGCAAAATCTGTTCCCCTTCCCCTAAGGATGTTTCTGACCAAAATTGGGATTCAAATCCATTCATAACTGTATGACTAGTAGCGATTTAAAGGAATTACCTCTATTTCCCCTATTACGCCCCGCCCATTTGGCCCCTCAGGGGTCAGAGTCACCATTTATGCAAAATCAGTTCCCCTTCCCGCAAGGATGTTTCTGACCAAATTGGGTTCAAATCCATTCATAACTGTATGACTAGTAGTGATATTAAGGAATTACCTCTATTTCCCCTATTGGGCCCCGCCCATTTGGCCCCTCGGAGGTCAGATTCACCATTTATGCAAAATCTTTTCCCCTTCCCCAAAGGATGTTTCTGACCAAATTGGGTTCAAATCCATTCATAATTTTATGACTAGTAGCGATTTAAAGAATTACCTCTATTTCCCCTATTGGGCCCCGCCCATTTGGCCCCTCGGGGGTCAGAGTCATCATTTATGCAAAATCTGTTCCCCTTCCACCAAGGATGTTTCTGAATAAATTTGGTAAAAATTCAATAAGAGCTTTTTGACTAGTAGCGATTTGAAGCAAATGTTGATGGACGACGGACGCCGAGCCATGACATAAGCTCACGGACCTTCGGTCCAGGTGAGCTAAAAATGATTACTGAGCCACATCCTCTTTCTTTTCCTTTTTCCTCTTCAGCTTTATGAAGGAGGTCAATATTAATGAACCTACTGGAACTTACATGTAGTTGACTACAGTAAACTGTGTTCATACATAATATGGTGCACCACAGTAAGATCAACCACGACTTTAAGAGTTGCCATGGCAAATAATGACATAATGGGAAAATATACCAATTAACACGACAAACTAATTCTGTAATAAAGATTATTTTATTTAATGAATAAAACAACGGTCGTAAAGACAATGGTATTCCGCTAATGGTTTAACAACAATGATGTAAATGCGATAATATTTAATGAGATGATAATACATGGCCCCATTTCTACAAGAAGACATTCGGAGCGAAGTTTCCCTTTCAATATTGTGTGATAATGACAATGAATACTCTTGTGTTCCATTTAACCACCGCGAGTCAAATAGGTAAATACAAACACCAAATAATTTCAATTAAAACAAATTCATTTCAATAGAAATCAATTAATTTCCCACTTAAATTAATATCAATAATACAGTTTAACAAGCAAACACCAGTTAAATAATACCATTAATGAGTTATATTGGCTTTTTTTTACCAATTAATCAAATAATTAATTTTTATCAAAGAAAAAAAAAGAGAGAGAGAAAAACAAAACACATTTTGAAATTTTACAAAAAATGTGAAATCTGTTGATTTAGTTTATACTATGCCAACAATTCTTGTAAGCGTAAATGGAAGTACAAATGGAGTCTAATGTGGGAGGATACCGGAGTACCAGGAGAATACCCACAACCCATTTGATAAAATGTTATTTACACATTTAAAGAGATTGTTCAAGCTTTAGTTCTATTTTTGTTTTCTGAGATACATACATTTTCTTGTTTTCTGAGATACATTTTCTTGTTTTCTGAGATACATTTTCTATCATTCTATTTCAATATCTCACTCATCAAAAATTAATTTTCTTTCTTAATTCCTAACTATATGCGTAAAAGGATAGCGGAATTTCCCTCGAGCTTATTGGTAGGATGTCTGTCTAGATAACAAGAGGCTGCTAGTCCCAGCATGGGCAGCTAGTGTATTCATTACTCTTATATATATGTACCTGTCACACATCAGGGAATCCAATTGACACTTGAGATTTAGCAATTTCAGAAGTTAGATCAATACTTCTGAGAAACATGAAGGGTCAACACATATGTCAAATAGACATGTTCCTTCAAACCCAAGAGTGAAATCTCATTTTTGGGAGTCAAAAATATACACTCACAGGTCAACTGGATACCGTGAGTATGACATTTTAATCAGCCATATTTATTCCTACTGCTTATGGATATGGAAATAATTGAACAGTGGACACAATACATTAATGAATTGTCTCCCTTAGTTCACGGTCACGATCAATATGGATTTAATTTATAAATGCCCAAATCACAAAAGGTGCAATACATTCATGCGCACAACCAAAACAGTAATACCTCTGGTATCAATATATGCACCAAGCACTATAACATACATTAAAGTCCAACAAAAGTATATATCTATCACCAGTTTCTTATGTACATACACATATATGCTCATGTTTCAACATATCATAATATATACACGTTTAGACCACATCATACACATGGGAAAGATAAAATGACGGTGGATATTTATAGGAAAATGTGAAGTCAAAAAGCATGTCACTTAGACTCCACTGTATATAGAGGGTATGTTCACTCGCACACGTTCAGAAACAGAACACACTTCATCCCCACAAATGTACAAAAAATTGCACATGTATGAGTGCTCACATGTACCCAAACAATATTATGTACTTACATAAATGCATATGAACATATATTACTCATACACACGACACATACACAAACGTTAACAGTACATGTACAAATGATGCCCCAACATAAAATGTGGGTAAATCATTCATATGTAGACAACATTATATATTCACATATGTAGACAAAATACACACATAATGAGAATGTATCTCACACAGCTCCACAGGGACTAGAAATACGATGTACTACATACTGCTAGCGCGCTTCATGGAATTTGCCTCTGTCCAGTTGGCATTCATATTGACTTTGAATGCCAACTGAAAGCCATTCAATGCTTAAATATTCTCTGACTATTCATTTTTTGCCGTATCCAATGGCTGTGAATATGGCAAAATTAAATCCCCACAAATATTGCCAACTACACAACATATGGACCACAGGTTGTGAATTTGTGTCGAAACCCTATGCAGAGTTCCTCTCTTAAAAAATACACGTGTATTTGGCTAGGCACAGTGACATATATATACATTCAAACATACAAAGTTGCACATGTACAGAATAATATAGACAATGGCCTTAAACTCATTCGTATGTACACAGCACAGGTCAATTTGTACACAATACACACCAGTACTGGTTACATGTGTAACACATATATACATGAGCACACGTACATTAGCTTGCTAGCTACACATCGCGAAAATGACTATATGAACTGCATACATTTCTTAATGGATTTGAAGAGATAAAATTCTTAAATGTTCACAGTCATACATATAAATAACGGCAATTCTGTACAGTATTGTTTCTTTTGTACATACAGACCTGTACACTGTTCAGATTGGTTATCACAACTAAAAGTGTGCACACATTGTTCAGCCTATTACATATGGTTTTTATGGAGATAAAACCTACATGACCTCATTTATCAAAAACAATAGAGGTAAAGATAGGTTCCTGATAAATATTTTATTAAGTCTTTAATTAAATCTTTAGCTAACTCAAACTACATGGAAAATGAAAGTAGAATTTTTTTTTTTTAATTTCTTTCTAACTTAAACTATATGGAAAACGAAAGTAGCCATGTTTTAATTTCTTTTTATCAGAAAATGATGAAAATGACCAAAGAGCCTTTAATGGCGTACAGTGCATGGTTTGCCCTAATAACAGAGTGGTGAAAGAATATCAGTTTCTATGACGAGTTGTACTTTTATTTTCCACTATTACTATGTTTCCTCCTTAACATTCACACTGTCTGGTACTGTACCCGTGCTTAGGTTAAGTGGCCTATTTGCCTGACCTGCTTTCGAAGTATAAATTCCCTGGAGTTTTGCAGCTAGAATGTCTTTAGTTGACCGAGAGATATTGGTTAGGTGATACATCTGGGAGGCTGGCACTGACCCCTTAGATGACCCTGAACTTTGACCTTTTGATGCCGACCCAGCTTTCTCTACATGCATTTTTCCACTTGAGTTCACTTTAACTATTCTCTTCTGTGAGTGGCTGCGATAAGGAGAACTGTCCCTCTGGTGTGGAGAACTGCTTTTAGGATGAGTGGATTTGTCTCTATTGTGAAACGTACCACTGGGAGAAAAAGAACTATTTAAAAGGTTAGAGGAAGTGTTTATGGGTGGTTTCAGCAAACTTCTTTTCACCTGATTAGATAAACTGTTTACCATGTTATTGGTACTGTTAATTGGATTTTGGGAATTCTCTCTTGATTGAATGTTACTGTTGATAGCATGAGTAGAACTTTCACTTCGATTGATAGAATTCTCCCTCAGATGCGGGGACCCATCTCTAGCTATGGTAGAGCTGTCCCTTGAATTTAGGGAACTTTCTTTGTGATGAGAATGTCTTTCTCTAAGGGGTGGCGATTCTACATGGTGGTGCTTACTACCTCCAGGTTGGGAATTATCTGGGTCTGCGGATGACTTGTAATGAGGAAAACTATGATACAGGGATTGGTGCCTGCTGGAGCTCAGAAGAGACGATGCTAGTTGGCTTTGCATGGATTGGACTTGATTTGTAGTGGATGGAGCTTGGCTCTGATGCAGTTGTGCTACACTTGTACGGGACACTGTTTGGTCCCGTGGGGTTTGATCATGACTTTTCGGCGATTGGGAAGAACAAATAATTTCTGAGGATGGGTTATGCTTAACATCGAAGGGTGTTTTGCGAAGTGGTGGAGTGTTGGTCCTCTTTGATTCAAAACCTTGTCTAGAACCACTTGAAGACATGAAGGCTGGAGACAATTGACGTGGAATTTCAGGTATATTCACCTCGGCTCTACTTTGTGTTTGTGGAATCGTGTTGTCCAGCTGATCACGTCCATTGAGCAAATTTTTTGGGACCAAATTGATAAATTGGTATGCAGAGAGTCGATTGTCACTGTTCATTTCTTGTTTAATGTCTGTGGAGTCGGAAACACTCATTGGTTCCTCTCCTAAACATTGAGCGATTACGCCCTGGTACGGTCTAACAGAAGACTCGCTGGAATTGGAGTCTGTATTATGAATGGTGAATTTGAAATTCTTTGTACATGTGCTGTTTACATTCTCAGTGTTAACTATAAGGTGAGATTTGCTTGGAATTCTGGGAATTGGAATCTGAAAACAAATAAAAATAAACATATGTTAGTCTTTTGAAAATCAATCATCTTATAAAACAAATCACTATTGAAACCTATATCTTTTATATCAGACTATCTAAAAAAAATCATGATATACTTTTGAATAAAACATAGAAAGAAATATTTAAAGTATGAAAGTGGCCATTACTCCATCTTCTGCTATTTTTATAACTATAATGTTTCTCTTGGTGCATTTTCACTGTAGCAAGAAGATTCTTCCCATCAGACTTTTGGGCCATTTTTTCCCCTTTGTAAAGTATCAAGTACAAAAATCTCTTTGGAAAAGACAATTAAGCTATTACTAAAGACTTAAACCTGCCTTTTTCAGTCCCTCAAAATCACTTGACTGCAGCTATTTAGTTAACCTTTGACATTTGTTATAACCTTACTGTTTTAACTTTCTGATGACATCTGTATCAAATTTGAGTGACCTTTACTCCTGCCAAACTACCAGTATACCATCAATATTTGTTGACCTTTGAACTCATTCTGATGACCTTAAACCTACATTTTGCTGACTTTTGTATATATATACTTTATCACTTCAATTAAGGTTGGATGGCTTTACACCCCATTAACCTTGACCATGAATATCCGTTGACCTTTGAACTCACCTTTTTGGTCGGAGTACTCTCCTTGATTTCATGGTAGGCCTGGGAGTCCATCCCCTTCAGAAGTAATGTAGCAGCATCTTGATAGCCACGAGCCTGGGCTGCCATGACAACTGTTATTCCGGCATAGTTAGTAAGATCAACATTGGCACAACGCAACTGAAGAAACTCAATCATTGACAGGAAGTTGTGCTCTACTGCATAAAACAGGGGTGTTTTCCCACTTTTACCATCCTGCAGAAAAACGGAAGAAAAGTTGTTAAAAAATGTTGCGTTTCCTCATCCTAATATATTTAAAATTACCAATGATCAATACTTACTCCCTCTTCTGTGTTACCACACTATATATGTACTGGGAAATACAAAATTAAATATACAACTTTGAAACCTGAAAGTTGACTTTTAAAGATACAAGAGGCTCGATTGGCCTGTATCAATTCCCACTCGCAGAAATGACGCCTGGGTAGTGTGCCATGTGAGATTAAATTTAACAAGAGGACCATGGGCCTTAACCAAGCAATAGATTGAATGAATACATTCATTAAGCAAAAATATTGTCCAGTATTTATCCTTGCAGAGGACAGATTATTGTTTACACTATCACGTTTTTACTTTTTTTGTTCGTTTACTTCCAACTGTTGACACTAACCACACCGTTCACTGTGTGATATTGTTGACTTCCTAACCACAGTATGTGACTTTCGTGAGACAACTTTTGATATAACTTTGTCCAAGATGTCTCTTATAAAAGAATCGGCACTTTTTTCTTTGACATTGGTCGATGTTGCAGTCGTAAACCCCATACCAAAGAGCGACTGTTGTTTTGACTGCTTCGATAGCGCCATGTTTGTTCAAGTAATGGACTGTAATCAGCGAAGCGCTTGAATTAAACAGCGACTTTCCTTAGTGTTTCAAAGCGTCTGAACGATCCAAGATGTTTGTAACAGCACGAGGTAAAAGGCGGTACGCAGCAATCGGGAATTGATGTGTGAATACATGATTACGTTGGGGTAAACGTACGCATTTTCATTATTATTTGATGCGTAATTCGATATTTTTTATGGGTAATTACGCGTTCACGCATGTTATCTGTAGCACTGATCTATGAAGAGTATTTCATTCTACCATATCTGAGAGTATAAGAAGAGAATTTTTTAAATTTCAGTCAATTTGACCCTTTTTGGCCCCGCCCATCAGCCCTGGGGGTCAACCAGGGCCAACATGTACATACTATGAAACTGTCATCCAATGCTGATTATGTGAACCAAGTTAGAATGAATTCCAACAGAAATCCAACAAATAATAGTCAAAAATGTGATTTCCCTATATAAACTATAGTAAAGTTTACCCCCTCCCCATGCCAGAAGCAAATGTGAGACCCCAAGGTCATGAAATTCACAATTTTGGTAAAGCACCTTAAGACCCTTCCATCTATGATGAGTGTTTAATTCCACCTTATCTGAGAGTAGAGGAGAAGATATTTGAAGTTTTAGTCAATTTGACCCTTTTTGGCACTGCCCCTCAGGCCCCTGGGGGATGGGAACCATATAGTTCACAATTTTAGTTGACCTTTAGCCATAGAAGCTCCCTGCCAAATTTCATTGAATTTGGTTCAGTGGTTTTGGAAAAGAAGTTGAAAATGTAAATTGTCTATAAACGCACGACGGACAAAAGCGATTAGAATAGGTTACCGGAGACTACTTTGTCTAAGGTGACCTAAAAATCTTTCTTTCAGGATTCATGAAACTCCATGAAATATATCCTTTCCGAGATTATTCATTTTAAGTTCATGAATTTCATGAAAAATATTCATGAAGAAATCAAGAACATTCATCAATTATCATGAATAATTTAAAATACTTTCGCAGAAGATTCTATCTAGCCAACATAATACTTTACCCTGTGGATGCTTAAATTCCCACCCGAGTTGTTATTTTTTTCTTTAAACAATGTCTACACTTACCAGAATATTGATGTCTGCTCCTGCTCTTAGTAGCATATCAACAATCCTCTCATCGTTTCTCTCAACTGCTGTGTGAAGGGGAGCTAACCCTACAATCAGATTGAAGAAAAGATGCACAATAGATATTAGCAAATTTCAATACAAATTAAAGTGTCAGATACATGTACAGTAGAGACAAAAATTGAGTTGAATGCATCATACTGCTGCTTCATTCTTCTAGGACTTGACAGTGATGCTAAGTGCTAAACATGTTGATACCCAGAAAGAAAGAGAGGAAATTAAACACAAATAGGCCAAAAGAAATGTCGAAGTCCGGATAGTGAGGTACAATATCTCTGTAATTAAAAACGCTTCAGAAATTTCAGTATTTTATTTTTTGAATGTTATTTGGCAGTTTAACAATGTTAAATCAAAAATGTGTGGCAGTATTACATTGCATTATATCATTTTACAGTCCATTGACAATTTCAGTCACTTACCGCCAATGACGGCAGTATAACAAAGTTCACTGTACAAAGGTTATACTGTTAAAATAGTGTCAGGTTTTGAGTAGTAATACTGTACCCTCAAAGTTCCTGGTGTTAAGATCAGTTTTATTCTGCGAGTGTTGCATCATGAACTCCAGACAAGCTGAGGACTGTACTTTGACCGCCAGGTGGACTGCATTCTCCCCACGCTTGTTGACCAGGTTAGGATTCGCTCTGGCTAGCAGCAGCGTCTTCACTGCATCAACGAAATCCAGCTCAACAGCCAGGTGAAGTGGTGTCTGTAATTTAATGTTCAATGTTACGTGAAACAAGTATACAAAGGTTAACCCAGTATACAAAGGTTAACCCAGTATACAAAGGTTAACCCAGTATACAAAGGTTAACCCAGTATACAAAGGTTAACCCAGTATACAAAGGTTAACCCAGTATACAAAGGTTAATCCAGTATACAAAGGTTAACCAATTATACAAAGGTTAACCCAGTATACAAAGGTTAACCCAGTATACAAAGGTTAACCCAGTATACAAAGGTTAACCCAGTATACAAAGGTTAACCCAGTATACAAATGTTAACCAATTATAAAAAAGTTAACCCCGTGTGAAAAGGTGAACCCAGTATAGGAAGGTTAACCAATTATACAAAGGTTAACCCAGTATATCAGATTAACCAATTATACAAAAGTTAACCCCGTGTGCAAAGGTGAACCCAGTATAGGAAGGTTAACCAATTATACAAAGGTTAACCCAGTATATCAGATTAACCAATTATACAAAAGTTAACCCCGTGTGCAAAGGTGAACCCAGTATAGGAAGGTTAACCAATTATACAAAGGTTAACCCAGAATACAAAGGTTAACCCAGTATACAAAGGTTAACTCAGAATACAAAGGCTTACCCAGTATACAAAGGTTAACCCAGTATACATAGGTTAACCCAGTATGCAAAGGTCAGTCCACCAATAATACAAAGGTCAGCCCACAAATAATACAAAGGTTAACCAATAATACAAAGGTTAACCCAGTATACATAGGTTAACCCAGTATACAAAGGTCAGTCCACCAATAATACAAAGGTCAGCCCACAAATAATACAAAGGTTAACCAATTCAATAATACAAAGGTTAACCCAGTATACAAAGGTTAACCAATAATACAAAGGTTAACCCAGTATACAAAGGTCAGTCCACCAATAATACAAAGGTCAGCCCACAAATAATACAAAGGTTAACCAATAATACAAAGGTTAACCCAGTATACAAAGGTTAACCCAGTATACAAAGGTTAACCATTATACAAAAGTCCATCTAATGGGAAGTGAAAGGTCAAATAAGTTTGCAAGTGTCAAACCTGTAACACAATGATCTCTACAACTAAGCCATCCCTACAACTAAGCCATCCCTACAACTAAGCCATCCCTACAACTAAGCCATCCCTATAAATAAGGAGCCTTCTTCATTTTTACAAAATCATCAATCTCAAAATTGGTAAAGTAAAAGTGGTTCACAAATAAACCCTATCCAAACTTCAAAAATAGTACACTAGGGAAATGGGCTTCTTTGAGGATAAAAACAGTTTTTAATACTTAAATTTTACACCAGGGAAGGGGGGAGGGGGAGGCATATCTCCGGTAAAATACCGTAAATACCCAAGTATCCAGTCTTACCTGTTGAGCTTTATTATATTTGTCCACACTCTTCCCAGAGATGGACATCAGGTGGACAAATTTCTGGACCATGACAATATTCTCCTGAGCCACAGCGATATGTAAAGGTCTGAAATAGATTACAAGGATTATAAGGAATTTCTGAAATTGAGCTGTTGTTACTATTTTAAAAATTAAACCGAAACAACTGACCAATTTTCGCTTGCAATACTATCAGAGAATCTGCAAAATGCATTTCTTCTCTTTTTGCAATTTTCCCCACACATTTCAACAAGTCCATAGATAAAAAAGAAACATATTTTACAATTCTGAACTTTCATTTCACTTAATAATAAATGATATGGTTCTGGTTTTTTTCTTCAAATTAAACACAACATATAGCCCTTAGGTTGCTCACATTTTAACAGTAATGGCCCCAAGGCCAAGGATAAATTATAAACGTATTTTTATTCTTCTTGTGAATTGCTAATTATGTACCTGCAGTTAATTACAATTGCACATTTGCAGGTGACAAAAATTGATAAGACATGCAAAAACAGAGAGTAGCATTTAATTAGGGCCGGTTTTATTAAAACAACTTTTCATTAAACCAGCTAGTAAGTAGTAGTCTGCACAAGTTAATAAACTTGTAAAAATCAGACTTACATAAACTCTTGCCCGTAACAATAATCTACATTTCTTTAAATGTACTTACAAGTCACCATCCTCATCCTGCTGAAGGGCCATCTGCATTTCTGTTAGGAGCATGAGGCTAGTGCGGGGGTCAACACTCACAGGGTTCAAGGTCGCTGAGGTCACTGGGGTCGCATTGACAGGGACTATGACAGAAGAGGCAGAAGAGGGCAGTGCTGAAAATATAAACATTACTGCCATAAATCTATTATTCAACTAATGTTTTATATTTGTTCAACATTTCAGTAAGAACATTATTATTCAAAAGAGTCTCATGATCATCGCTAATGTTAAAAATAATCTGAAACTTTTTTCATTTCATAATTGCTGAACTTCCCCCAAAAATATCACATGTCCTTGATGTATTTGTTTTGTCAAGATTCAAAACTTGCAGGGGAACAAAATTTAAAATACAATGTAATAAATATGGGTTTTATTGAAAAATGTTCTTGCAAACCGACACGTGTGATTGTTATTTCAGCCCTTTGAAACATTTATCATCTTTTTGGGATAACGATGAGGATATATCTTAGGAGAGGGGGTGGGGGTTACATAATATAAACAACCAGAGGTCGAGTCATTATGAGGATGGGTACCCAGGGATTTACCGGACGCAAATTCCTGCGTATATTACTCCCAAAAAACGTCACGGGACTCTCATATAAGATACCTCTGCGTCCCATGGGACGCACTTATTTATATTGGTGTCTTCCCTGATACAATGTCTTTGATGAATTGATGCTATATTTGCATTTAACATTGATAAATTGGAGTCCTCTTGAAATATACATCGACTGTTTGGAAATACCATTATATTATCATAGTGTTTCTATTTATAGCAACAAATGCATTTCCGTTTCAATAGCCTAGTTGTGATTGTATCTTGGTGAATTGTTGGCAAAACATTCTGATCAAGTGCTAGACAAATGGCAAAGGCACCTGATAGAAATTAATGCCAAAATCCATCAAAGAAAAATTGCATGATGCTGATGATGGTTCCGACTACCTATTTCCCCAGGGGAAATAACTCTGAAAAGAGTTTGACTTACTCAAGTTTTTTTTTTTTTTTTTTGATAATAAAGGAATTGTACAAATTTTACTACTGTTAGTAGACATGGTATATCTGGGGAAAGCAAGACAATATGATTAAAAATCATTAATAATATTTCAGATCTAGATATCATTGGAAAATTTAAATAACCTGCACTGTACAGATTAATTTTAATGAATATTTAAAATTCTGAAATGGATTCCACAATGTATAATATTTCATGATCATTGGTTTAAAATAGTGAACTGTATGGTTTTTCCTATTGAAACAATTCTCAAGGTTCCTGAAAAGAAATTTCAAAACACTTGGAGAAAAAGAATAAAAAAGAATAACATTTATTCCAATTAGAATCAGCAGTAACATAATTTAACCACCAAATGAATCATATTTTGTATAGTACAATAGAACATGTGATTATCAATGACCACATAATGCATACTTAATAAAAAAAATCCTACCTACCTGCATGTAATAATATATACATAAATATATTATTGAAACTTAAATTAAATATTAATTCATTTTCATATCAAACAGGAACCAAACTTACATAATGGATAATGGTTCAACAATTAGTATTTAAAATATTAATGTCATCAATCATGATTTATTTTATGATTCACGATGGCACTAATATGCCACACTGACTTATATTTAGCAGATCTAGAGTTATTAGCAAAAATAGCAATGTTAAATATGTGGACTCTCATTTATTTTTCATAGACCCTCAAATTTTTTGGCTGGCAGTCCCAAAGGACTCCCATTTTCAAAATGTGAGGTAAATCCCTGAGTACCTGAAGACACCAGTAGTAGCAACATCTGAAAGCATTACAAAGACACACAGCCCAGAAAGAAAAGATACAAGTGTTGCAATAGGGCACGAAGAAATAACAAGAATATACTATATGTGAAAACGACTTATTTCTATGAAATAACCAATTTTGGCGTGGATGAAAAGTGTTTCTTCACAGAGACAATCTTAATTGATACTTTGCTTTGTAAATTATACAATGAAGTATATTCATTAAGTCACGTATAATTGACTTTTCAAAATCATAATAGTATGACTTTGATGACAGATCTGTATTACAAGTTAAACAGGCCAGTTAAATGATAAAACTCAGTTTTACCTAGAACTTGTTGATGTTGGTCATACTCGGGTTCAACTTTAACCATCGTTAGGTCAACAACATCGCCGCCCTTTTCATGCTTGGATGCTTGACTTGTTACCATAGAAACACTGTCCTCCTGGCTGCCACTATTCATATAGCTTAGTAACTTTCGCTTCTTTAAAGGAAGAGCTGAATCTAAAGAATCAAATTTATTACTATTTGGAGGTTGTAGAAGTCTATCTACGGTTGACTGTGTGAACTCCACACTATCTGTACTGGCTGCTGATGCTGGACTGACCTGGGCAGTTGGACTGCTTAATGACTTCACCTCTGTAGTTTCATTGTTAATCACAAGCGGTAGTTTTAGCACCAATTGTTCATTAGATGCCTGCCGATGGTCTCTGGCCGAAGCTGTCAACTTGGATAGAATGGCGAGTTGTAGTGCATTTGGTATGTTAGATACTGGTTGTATGTTAGTTGGAGTAGCCACGCCCCCTTGACGTGTCCGAGGGGGCGCAGTACCCACACGAGAACCTTGAGGGATGGGCGCTACCCGTTCCTGTGACCTATCACTGTTATTGATCCCTGCCTCATTAGCCTGTCCTCCGAGACGAGAAACTCCACGTGCTTCATTCATTACTCCTTCGACCATGTTGTTAGCATCCCGGGGATTCCCCTCAAGTCTAACTGTGCTAGCTCCACGTTGGTGATTGGTGGAGCGTGCCCCTCGGCCTCTCCCGCTACGGGACTTTCCCCGTTTAGATTCTGTCCCAGCTTTAGTCCCATGAGGGGATTTTTGAGAATTTCGAGTCCGCTTCTGACCTCTGGTAGTTTCCTTAGGTGGCGAGGCGACATCTGCATCTTTCTCCAAATCGGAAGATAGAAGAATAACTGAGGACAAACAAGACATTGCCTCTGCGGCCGCAATGCGATCCGCTCGTTCCTTTTCGGCCAAATTTTCCGCGCTGGCGACAACATGCCCAGGCGACTTTTGACCCGATTTGTTCCGTTTTCCCGACATTTTACTCACTCTTTGAACTCTAGTCTCAATCATGATACTCTAAGTGTCCATATTTACATCTTCACAACATCGTGTTGCTTTTCAAACGTCCTTGAAATCGTCAACAATAGCATTCGTCAACACATTTCATATCTTCTTTCGAAACACCTACCATGGAAAAATGGCATTTCGGGAAAGTCCCAGGGTCACGTGTGCCATTTCAACCAATGACAAGTGCGCTCGCCTGCAAAACGGGGATTTCCCTACAAAAGCACAAACCTGTCTACCATCTATAAATAGAAATGACCTCGCCGGGACTATTTTTACTTGATCGACCCAATTTGCCTTATGAATCAGTCTTAATGCGTAGTTGCACTCACGCTCGAACTTACGGGTAGGTAATGTCATATTGTATAGCAATGTTTTCATTTTCATTGTCAATATCCTAATTCGCCGTTTCATAATAAAGAAATCCGATTGTATTCAATTTTAAAGATTGTACTTGTAAAAGACACACTTGTAAGGTGAATGCGGATAAAAATAGAATGTGGAATGTTTTTTGTGAATTGCCTAAGCGGCAGGATGTTGTGCATAATATTAATCCGGACTGTATATGTGACACGTGTTTAATTGTGTTTACACACTATTTTACATTTGTTCATCAGTCTCATATTGGTTTTCTGTATTTTTTAAAAATCAAAAGCCGGAATAGTTATAAAACAGCCGCCATTGCTTCAACAAGGAATGCTATTTTTAGGTCCCCTGTGACGTTGCATGGTCACAGCCCAACTTGCATATCTCTGTCGAAATCGTGGTGTAATATAGATCTAGTTCTATTTTCTGAAACATCTTAAAATCCATTTTTTTTCTAATTTGAATAAATTACTGTGCTTTGAAAAGACATATACCTTATAATTACTTCTATGCCATGTCGATGTATGACAGACGGAATCTATAATTATAATTAGTATATGTGTCGACCGATTTCTGGGTTTTCCAAAATTCTGAGTCAGCCATATGCAATATATAGATCTGCATGGAATGACATTTAAAATAGGTTTCAATGGGCACGGCGTGTATTGATCAAATGCTTACATCACGGAATTGCACATGATATGGGTGCTCATACAGGTCACACAGTGAATGAAGTAATGCAATATTGTACACGTGTTTAAATTTCGGATTAAATTATTATCATAATTCTAACCTGATTTATTAAATCGCTATGCGAGTAAAAATATACAATTCATGTGTATAATTTTTGGTTTTACGTTGTATGTGTGTAGATAAATGACGATGCAACCACATATTTTCTGTCATAATGCGACAGTTACAAAAACAGCTGTATTTTATAATCTTGTCTATCGACTGACCTACTTCAAAGTTAAACAACGTTTAAAATGCGAACATATTTGGAACATAAATTATTGATACCGTTTCAATAAAAATGCCTATTTGCAGGATATAAATAGAATACTTGGTCAGTGTCTTAAAATACAAGCTGTATGTAATTTTGGCTCGGGACAGAAAGACAAAGTGCAGCTTATATTTAAGACACTAACCAAGTATTCTCTATATATGTATAGATAGATCTAATATGTATGTAACACGCGTCCATTTTGAATACATTTTTGTGTATTGATTATCATTCTGACTTCTCAATGACAACATTTTTTTGTTTTGGTACTAATTTCACTTCTTCGAGAACAGAACGAAAGTAAATCCCATCAAACCGAACCAACGTTTTATTTAAAAAAAAGTGCATTAAAATAATTTATATTAAATGAAGGTTAAAGGTCATCGGAAAGTGGCATTTAATCATTTAATAATTAATATATATATACATATATATATATACATTGGGTTAAAATCTGCAATAAAGGCCTGCTAGCTGTGTCCCTGCAATATGTTTTTAGCCTTCTGAACTTTTCCCAGGGGTCTTCCCCGAACACCAACTCTGGTTAGGGTGGGGTGTTTACATAGAGGTTAAGATGTATTGATAGGGAGTTATAGTCTGTTACAGAAATGTTCTCTGTGTTAGAACACAGGTAAATCAGAACACAGGTAAATCAACTCACCTGTTAGGTGATCAGAAAATCATTTTGCTATTAGCTGCTAATCAAATATTATTTTATTGTATAGACGATCCAAACGGTTTCAGAAATACGGTGTATAAAACTGAAGCTCACTTTGGAAAATCATCATATTTTGCTTTGATATTTGAATTATCAACATCTTGGCATACATAATTTATTGATGTACATACTGAATCTTGAATTGTAAAACAATTGTATCGTTGGATACTTTTGAATCATATTTTCTGTAAAAACGTGCCATATTCATTTACTTTGTGCTTGTTTTCAGATTTAGTGTAAATATTTTAAAAATACTCTAATGCAATTATTTAATTTACATTCCTTATATTATTTCAGCAAATTAAGCCTGGTATCATTTTCATTCAATTAGTACAGGTTTTCTTCAAATAGCTATACATATATTGTTTTTTTCCAGATTTGTTTAGATCATCATTACTTTTATATATTATTTCTATAGATCAGTTCTGGTAGAATAATCTTCTGGTGTGTATCTGTTTCAGGTTTCTTTAATAGAAATATTTCTTGTTTATCATACAAGGAATGGCGAATGCACAGGTCAACGTTAACTTCATCATCAACAAATATTGTCATTATCTTAAAATACTTCACATCTAAAATTAGTGCTTTGAATTTTGTATTTGTATATTTATTCTGATATACAATAGCAAACCTTATAGTTAGGCATAGTGCTTTGAAAAGTTGAGTTTTTATTCATTTCATATATATCTATTTATATAATATTGTCATTTCATTATTAATATTAAAATGTTCTATATGATAGTGCTTTGAATTTAGAAAACTATATCTAATTCATTAATCATATACCTGAGCTGACTCTATTTTTTTTTTACCTGAGTTGGTATTTCATATTGAAACAGACTATAACTAAACTTCAAAGACCTTCCTATAAAAACACCTTCCTTTGTCTTTACCAGAGTTGGTGTTCAGGGAATAAGCCCTTTCCCAGTACTTACAATTGCTTTCTGTTCACAATAAAAAAGAGTTATGTAATCTTGGAAAATATTTACAATCAAGCTGGTTACTACGGTCGTGATTCCAACCTTTAGTATAGATCAATATCGTTTGTACGTGTTTATCTCCAGCTATACCTATTTTTTGTTCATACCCTAACTATTCATCTAAATTATGTACAGTTTTTTGTGTACACTTTGTATTTAGTGTTGAATTAACGATGTTAGTTACTTATCTCTATTTATATCTATTTATATATATTGTTTGTTCATCATGTAATTATTCTCACAAAGTATATATTTGCATTTGAAAATCCTAGATACTTATATTAGTTATACCTATTGTTTGGTAACTACTATATATCTACTCTTACAAACTGTATTATTTACTTTTTATTAATGACTTAAGGTACTCGTCTCCAGTTATGTTTATTGTTTTGTCCACCCCCTGACTACTCTGACAAATTGTGCTTTTGTTGTTAAAATCAATGTTTGCGGATGTTTTTTCACCAGTTACGCCTACTGTTTTGTTCATCCTCTATAACAATTAGTTACGTATTGTATATATGTGTATGTTGATGCTTCTATGTTATACTTATGAGCCGTAAGGCTTCAAGTTGAATAAACTAAACTAAACAATAGGAATTTGCCCGGGGGCCAGATTGAATCCAAACTAAATTAATTGGTGCCATGTTTAGAAAATCTAAAGTCTCCAGGGCCTGAGATTTGTCATATTTTAGGCCGTTGTCGCGAAACAAAGACCGGTAAGTTCAAGAACTGACCCGGAAATGTAATGAATTTGTACACCTGTCATTCTTTAGCTCGTGCACCTGCCCAAAGGGCCAAACAAGTGGGCTTTTATGCATTGTATATAAGCTGTGGTGCGGCGTCCGCCGCCTGCCGCAATCGTCCGTCTGGCGTCAACTTATTTTCCCTAAATGCATCGAATCATGATATTTGGCTGGAAGTTTGGTTCTTGGGATGGGGTTCACAAAGATTTCGAAAAGACATGACCTTGACACATATTCAAGGTCACAGGGCAAGATTAAAAAAATAAAACCGTTCTTTTTTTATTCAATATTTATTTCTAGATAATATTCACGTGTAAATTTTTTCATTAATAAAAAAATAAAGTAAATATTTTCTATTTTTACACAAATACAAAGATCAAGCCACCTCCTCCATTGAAAAAACGGACTATTTGTATACACTACAACTACCACCACCACCACCACCACCACCACCAAAATTATATTTCGAAGTGTACGAAATTCATTTTTTTTTAAATATGTGACGGGTTAAACCAAATTTGGGTAATTGCGGTTGAGAAAAATATGGATTTGCAAACTGCAAACAAAGAAAAATAATTCAATTAGAATAAAATGTTGGCGAGCAGTTAATAAATCAATGTAATTTGATAATTATCTGTTTGATTTTTAGTTTGTATAATATTATTATTGCTATTTTTTTTGTGTGAATTTGTTTGTTTAAGGGTTTAACGGGACAAGACAGTTAGGGTAACACTAGGAGGATGTCAACGTTACACTAGACGCCAGGGTCATATGAGAACGTGTGTCAAGGTCACAGCAAAAGCCAGAGTCAATGTAAACAGAGCGTGCTACTTCATCAGCTGATCAGTGTTAGTCTGCAGCGGTTGCCTCCCTTGTACAGACAAACAAGGAAAAAGAGAGGACAGACAGTATCAAATCATTTTATTTATTTGTTTGTTTGCTTTCTTTTACGTGTTTAGGAATCGATAGATAGCTACATTTGTAGGTAAGTAAATAAATAGATAATTAGATAAATACAATAAAAAAGTAAATGCAAATGAAATACATGAACAAAACGAATTATGAAATAACAGACAATGATGCGTCTGTCAATTTTGCTTACCCTGGTGATACATGTATCATTTTATTACTTACAAAAACTGAATTACGACTTATTTCATATATGATATCAACGTATATGATTCCCGAAGTTTAAGTCGAAGGAAAGGATCGACACGCCATTTTATAGAAGACCAGAAATATCTAATTAATGTTAATAATGATTTTATCAATACATTAATCGTGATTTTTTTAACATATCCGTGAGCAAATCAATGGTTTATTGTATTCGTTTGTATTACGATTTCCGTACCAAACAAAGGAGTGGAATGGAATAATTTTTATGGTACGGTGACAAGGTAAAGTGGCAGGGTACAGTGACAGGGTACAGTGACAGGGTACAGTGACAGGGTACAGTGTGACAGGGTACATTGACAGGGTACATTGACAGGGTACAGTGACAGGGTACAGTGATAGGGTACTGTGACAGGGTACAGTGACAGGGTACAGTGACAGGGTACTGTGACAGGGTACAGTGACAGGGTACAGTGACAGGGTACAGTGTGACAGGGTACAGTGACAGGGTACAGTGTGACAGGGTACAGTGACAGGTTACAGTGACAGGGTACAGTGACAGGGTATAGTGACAGGGTACAGTGACAGGTTACAGTGACAGGGTACAGTGACAGGGTACAGTGACAGGGTAGAGTGACAGGTTACAGTGACAGGGTACAGTGGCAGGGTATAGTGACAGGTTACAGTGACAGGGAACAGTGACAGGGTATAGTGACAGGGTAGAGTGACAGGTTACAGTGACAGGGTACAGTGGCAGGGTACTGTTGCAGGGTACAGTGACAGGGTACAGTGATATGGTACAGTGACAGGGTACAGTGACAGGGTACAGTGACAGGGTACAGGGACAGGGTACAGTGACAGGGTACAGTGACAGGGTACAGTGACAGGGTACAGTGACAGGGTACAGTGACAGGGTACAGTGACAGGGTACAGTGACAGGGTACAGTGACAGGATAAAGTGACAGGGTACAGTAATAGGGTACAGTGACAGGGTACAATGATAGGGTACATTGACAGTGTACAGTGATAGGGTAGAGTGACAGGGAACAGTGACAGGGTACAGTGACAAGGTAGAGTGACAAAGTACAGTGACAGGGTACAGTGATAGGGTACAGTGATAGGATAAAGTGACAGGGTAGAGTGACAGGGAACAGTGACAGGGTACAGTGTCAGTGTACAGTGACAGGGTACAGTGACATGGTACAGTGACAGGGTACAGTGACAGGATACAGTGACAGGGTACAGTGACAAGGTAGAGTGACAGGGTACAGTGACAGGGTACAGTGACAGGATAAAGTGACAGGGTACAGTAACAGGGTACAGTGACAGGGTACAGTGACAGGATAAAGTGACAGGGTACAGTAATAGGGTACAGTGACAGGGTACAATGATAGGGTACATTGACAGTGTACAGTGACAGGGTACAGTGACAGGGTACAGTGATAGGGTACAGTGACAGGGTACAGTGACGGAGTACAGTGACAGGGTACAGTGACATGGTACAGTGACAGGGTACAGTGGCAGGGTACAGTGACAGGGCACCGTGACAGGGTACAGTGTCAGGGTACAGTGACAGGGTACAGTGGCAGGGTACAGTGGCAGGAAACAGTGACAGCGTACAGTGGCAGGGTACAGTGATAGGGTACATTGACAGTGTACAGTGACAGGGTATAGTGACAGGGTATAGTGACAGGGTACAGTGACAGTGTACAGTGACAGGGTGCAGTGATAGGATACAGTGACAGGGTACAGTGACAGGGTGCAGTGACAGGGTACAGTGACAGGGTACAGTGACAGGGTACAGTGATAGGGTACAGTGACAGGGTACAGTGACAGTGTACAGTGACAGGGTGCAGTGATAGGATACAGTGACAGGGTACAGTGACAGGGTGCAGTGACAGTGTACAGTGACAAGGTAGAGTGACAGGGTACAGTGACAGGGTACAGTGACAGGGTACAGTGACAGGGTACAGTGACAGGGTACAGTGACAGGGTATAGTGACAGGGTACAGTGACAGGGTATAGTGACAGGGCACCGTGACAGGGTACAGTGGCAGGGTACAGTGGCAGGGTACAGTGACATGGTACAGTGACAGGGTACAGTGACAGGGTACAGTGACAGGGTACAGTGACAGGGTACAGTGACAGGGTACAGTGGCATGGTATAGTGACAGGGTACAGTGACAGGGTACATTGGCAGGGTACAATGACAGGGTACAGTGCGGGGTACAGTGACAGGGTATAGCGACAGGGTACAGTGACAGGGTACAGTGTTAGTGTACAGTGACAGGGTACAGTGGCAGGGTACAGTGACAGGGTACAGTGACAGGGTACAGGGACAGGGTACAGTGACAGGGTACAGTGGCAGGGTACAGTGACAGGGTACAGTGTCAGGGTACAGTGTCAGGGTACAGTTACAGGGTAAAGTGGCACGTGTTTAAATTTCGGATTAAATTATTATCATAATTCTAACCTGATTTATTAAATCGCTATGCGAGTAAAAATATACAATTCATGTGTAAAATTTTTGGTTTTACGTTGTATGTGTGTAGATAAATGACGATGCAACCACATATTTTCTGTCATAATGCGACAGTGACGGAAAACAGCTGTATTTTATAATCTTGTCTATCGACTGACCTACTTCAAAGTTAAACAACGTTTAAAACGCGAACATATTTGGAACATAAATTATTGATACCGTTTCAATAAAAATGCCTATTTGCAGGATATAAATAGAATACTTGGTCAGTGTCTTAAAATAAAAGCTGTATGTAATTTTGGCTCGGGACAGAAAGACAAAATGCAGCTTATATTTTAGACACTAACCAAGTTTCTCTATATATGTATAGATAGATCTAATATGTATGGAATGCGCGTCCATTTTGACTACATTTTTGTGTATTGATTATCATTCTGACTTCTCAATGACAACATTTTTTTGTTTTGGTACTTATTTCACTTCTTCGAGAACAGAACGAAAGTAAGTCCCATCAAACCGAACCAACGTTTTATTAAAAAAAGAAGTGCATTAAAAATAATTTATATTAAATGAAGGTTAAAGGTCATCGGAAAGTGGCATATAATCATTTAATGATTAATATATATAAATATACATGTATATATACACACATTGGGTTAAAATCTGCAATAAAGGCCTGCTGGCTGTGTCCCTGCAATAAGTTTTTAGCCTTCTGAACTTTTCCCAGGGGTCTTCCCCGAACACCAACTCTGGTTAGGTTGGGGTGTTTACACATGGGTTAAGGTGCGTTGATAGGGAGTTATAGTCTGTTACAGAAATGTTCTCTGTGTTAGAACACAGGTAAATCAGAACACAGGTAAAGCAACTCACCTGTTAGGTGATCAGAAAATCATTTTGCTATTAGCTGCTAATCAAATATTATTTTATTGTATAGACGATCCAAACGGTTTCAGAAATACGGTGTATAAAACTGAAGCTCACTTTGGAAAATCATCATATTTTGCTTTGATATTTGAATTATCAACATCTTGGCATACATAATTTATTCATGTACATACTGAATCTTGAATTGTAAAACAATTGTATCGTTGGATACTTTTGAATCATATTTTCTGTAAAAACGTGCCATATTCATTTACTTTGTGCTTGTTTTCAGATTTAGTGTAAATATTTTAAAAATACTCTAATGCAATTATTTAATTTACATTCCTTATATTATTTCAGCAAATTAAGCCTGGTATCATTTTCATTCAATTAGTACAGGTTTTCTTCAAATAGCTATACATATATTGTTTTTTTCCAGATTTGTTTAGATCATCATTACTTTTATATATTATTTCTATAGATCAGTTCTGGTAGAACAATCTTCTGGTGTGTATCTGTTTCAGGTTTCTTTAATAGAAATATTTCTTGTTTATCATACAAGGAATGGCGAATGCACAGGTCAACGTTAACTTCATCATCAACAGATATTGTCATTATTTTAAAATACTTAACATCTAAAATTAGTGCTTTGAATTTTGTATTTGTATATTTATTCTGATATACAATAGCAAACTATATAGTTAGGCATAGTGCTTTGAAAAGTTGAGTTTTTATTCATTTCATATATATGTATTTATATAATATTGTCATTTCATTATTAATATTAAAATGTTCTATATGATAGTGCTTTGAATTTAGAAAACTATATCTGATTCATTAATCATATACCTGAGCTGACTCTATTTTTTTTTACCTGAGTTGGTATTTCATATTGAAACAGACTATAACTAAACTTCAAAGACCTTCCTATAAAAACACCTTCCTTTGTCTTTACCAGAGTTGGTGTTCAGGGAATAAGCCCTTTCCCAGTACTTACAATTGCTTTCTGTTCACAATAAAAAAGAGTTATGTAATCTTGGAAAATATTTACAATCAAGCTGGTTACTACGGTCGTGATTCCAACCTTTAGTATAGATCAATATCGTTTGTACGTGTTTATCTCCAGCTATACCTATTTTTTGTTCATACCCTAACTATTCATCTAAATTATGTACAGTTTTTTGTGTACACTTTGTATTTAGTGTTGAATTAACGATGTTAGTTACTTATCTCTATTTATATCTATTTATATATATTGTTTGTTCATCATGTAATTATTCTCACAAAGTATATATTTGCATTTGAAAATCCTAGATACTTATATTAGTTATACCTATTGTTTGGTAACTACTATATATCTACTCTTACAAACTGTATTATTTACTTTTTATTAATGACTTAAGGTACTCGTCTCCAGTTATGTTTATTGTTTTGTCCACCCCCTGACTACTCTGACAAATTGTGCTTTTGTTGTTAAAATCAATGTTTGCGGATGTTTTTTCACCAGTTACGTTTACTGTTTACGCCTGTTTACGCCTACTGTTCTATAACAATTAGTTACGTATTGTATATATATGTGTATGTTGATGCTTCTATGTTATACTTATGAGCCGTAAGGCTTCAAGTTGAATAAACTAAACTAAACAATAGTAATTTGCCCGGGGACCAGATTGAATCCAAACTAAATTAATTGGTGCCATGTTTAGAAAATCTAAAGTCTCCAGGGCCTGAGATTTGTCATATTTTAGGCCGTTGTCGCGAAACAAAGACCGGTAAGTTCAAGAACTGACCCGGAAATGTACTGAATTTGTACACCTGTCATTCTTTAGCTCGTGCTCCTGCCCAAAGGGCCAAACAAGTGGGCTTTTATGTATTGTATATAAGCTGTGGTGCGGCGACCGCCGCCTGCCGCAATCGTCCGTCTGGCGTCAACTTATTTTCCCTAAATGCATCGAATCATGATATTTGGCTGGAAGTTAGGTTCTTGGGATGGGGTTCACAAAGATTTCGAAAAGACATGACCTTGACACATATTCAAGGTCACAGGGCAAGATTAACAAAATAAAACTGTTCTTTTTTTATTCAATATTTATTTCTAGATAATATTCACGTGTAATTTTTTTCATTAATAAAAAAATAAAGTAAATATTTTCTATTTTTACACAAATACAAAGATCAAGCCACCTCCTCCATTGAAAAAACGGACTATTTGTATACACTACAACTACCACCACCACCACCACCACCACCACCACCAAAATTATATTTCGAAGTGTACGAAATTCATTTTTTTTTTAAATATGTGACGGGTTAAACCAAATTTGGGTAATTGCGGTTGAGAAAAATATGGATTTGCAAACTGCAAACAAAGAAAAATAATTCAATTAGAATAAAATGTTGGCGAGCAGTTAATAAATCAATGTAATTTGATAATTATCTGTTTGATTTTTAGTTTGTATAATATTATTATTGCTATTTTTTTTGTGTGAATTTGTTTGTTTAAGGGTTTAACGGGACAAGACAGTTAGGGTAACACTAGGAGGATGTCAACGTTACACTAGACGCCAGGGTCATATGAGAACGTGTGTCAAGGTCACAGCAAAAGCCAGAGTCAATGTAAACAGAGCGTGCTACTTCATCAGCTGATCAGTGTTAGTCTGCAGCGGTTGCCTCCCTTGTACAGACAAACAAGGAAAAAGAGAGGACAGACAGTATCAAATCATTTTATTTATTTGTTTGTTTGCTTTCTTTTACGTGTTTAGGAATCGATAGATAGCTACATTTGTAGGTAAGTAAATAAATAGATAATTAGATAAATACAATAAAAAAGTAAATGCAAATGAAATACATGAACAAAACGAATTATGAAATAACAGACAATGATGCGTCTGTCAATTTTGCTTACCCTGGTGATACATGTATCATTTTATTACTTACAAAAACTGAATTACGACTTATTTCATATATGATATCAACGTATATGATTCCCGAAGTTTAAGTCGAAGGAAAGGATCGACACGCCATTTTATAGAAGACCAGAAATATCTAATTAATGTTAATAATGATTTTATCAATACATTAATCGTGATTTTTTTAACATATCCGTGAGCAAATCAATGGTTTATTGTATTCGTTTGTATTACGATTTCCGTACCAAACAAAGGAGTGGAATGGAATAATTTTTATGGTACGGTGACAAGGTAAAGTGGCAGGGTACAGTGACAGGGTACAGTGACAGGGTGCAGTGACAGGGTACAGTGACAGGGTACAGTGTGACAGGGTACAGTGACAGGGTACAGTGACAGGGTACATTGACAGGGTACAGTGACAGGGTACAGTGATAGGGTACTGTGACAGGGTACAGTGACAGGGTACAGTGACAGGGTACAGTGACAGGGTACAGTGTGACAGGGTACAGTGACAGGGTACAGTGTGACAGGGTACAGTGACAGGGTACATTGACATGGTACAGTGACATGGTACAGTGACAGGGTACAGTGACAGGGTATAGTGACAGGGTAGAGTGACAGGTTACAGTGACAGGGTACAGTGACAGGGTACAGTGACAGGGTACAGTGACAGGGTACAGTGACAGGGTACAGTGACAGGGAACAGTGACAGGGTAAAGTGACAGGGTACTGTTGCAGGGTACAGTGACAGGGTACAGTGATATGGTACAGTGACAGGGAACAGTGACAGGGTAAAGTGACAGGGTACAGGGACAGGGTACAGTGACAGGGTACAGTGACAGGGTACAGTGACAGGGTACAGTGACAGGGTACAGTGACAGGGTACAGTGACAGGGTAAAGTGACAGGGTGTAGTGACAGGATAAAGTGACAGGGTAGAGTGACAGGGAACAGTGACAGGGTACAGTGACAAGGTAGAGTGACAGAGTACAGTGACAGGATACAGTGACAGGGTACAGTGACAGGGTACAATGACAGGATACAGTGACAGGGTACAGTGACAGGATAAAGTGACAGGGTAGAGTGACAGGGAACAGTGACAGGGTATAGTGACAGGGTACAGTGACAGGGTACAGTGTCAGTGTACAGTGACAGGGTACAGTGACATGGTACAGTGACAGGGTACAGTGACAGGATACAGTGACAGGGTACAGTGACAAGGTAGAGTGACAGGGTACAGTGACAGGGTACAGTGACAGGATAAAGTGACAGGGTACAGTAACAGGGTACAGTGACAGGGTACAGTGACAGGATAAAGTGACAGGGTACAGTAATAGGGTACAGTGACAGGGTACAATGATAGGGTACATTGACAGTGTACAGTGACAGGGTACAGTGACAGGGTACAGTGATAGGGTACAGTGACAGGGTACAGTGACGGAGTACAGTGACAGGGTACAGTGACATGGTACAGTGACAGGGTACAGTGGCAGGGTACAGTGACAGGGCACCGTGACAGGGTACAGTGTCAGGGTACAGTGACAGGGTACAGTGGCAGGGTACAGTGGCAGGAAACAGTGACAGCGTACAGTGGCAGGGTACAGTGATAGGGTACATTGACAGTGTACAGTGACAGGGTATAGTGACAGGGTATAGTGACAGGGTACAGTGACAGTGTACAGTGACAGGGTGCAGTGATAGGATACAGTGACAGGGTACAGTGACAGGGTGCAGTGACAGGGTACAGTGACAGGGTACAGTGACAGGGTACAGTGATAGGGTACAGTGACAGGGTACAGTGACAGTGTACAGTGACAGGGTGCAGTGATAGATACAGTGACAGGGTACAGTGACAGGGTGCAGTGACAGGGTACAGTGACAGGGTACAGTGACAGGGTACAGTGACAGGGTACAGTGACAGGGTACAGTGACAGGGTACAGTGACAGGGTACAGTGACAGGGTACAGTGACAGGGTACAGTGACAGGGTATAGTGACAGGGCACCGTGACAGGGTACAGTGGCAGGGTACAGTGGCAGGGTACAGTGACATGGTACAGTGACAGGGTACAGTGACAGGGTACAGTGACAGGGTACAGTGACAGGGTACAGTGACAGGGTACAGTGGCATGGTATAGTGACAGGGTACAGTGACAGGGTACATTGGCAGGGTACAATGACAGGGTACAGTGCGGGGTACAGTGACAGGGTATAGCGACAGGGTACAGTGACAGGGTACAGTGTTAGTGTACAGTGACAGGGTACAGTGGCAGGGTACAGTGACAGGGTACAGTGACAGGGTACAGGGACAGGGTACAGTGACAGGGTACAGTGGCAGGGTACAGTGACAGGGTACAGTGTCAGGGTACAGTGTCAGGGTACAGTTACAGGGTAAAGTGGCATGGTATAGTGACAGGATAAAGTGACAGGGTACATTGACCTGGAACAGTGATAGGGCACAGTGACATGGTACACTGGCAGGTACAGTGACAGAGTACAGGGACAGGGTACAGTGGCAGGGTACAGTGACAGGGTACATTGGCAGGGTACAATGACAGGGTACAGTGCGGGGTACAGTGACAGGGTATAGCGACAGGGTACATTGGCAGGGTACAGTGACAGGGTACAGTGTTAGTGTACAGTGACAGGGTACAGTGACAGGGTACAGGGACAGGGTACAGTGACAGGGTACAGTGGCAGGGTACAGTGACAGGGTACAGTGTCAGGGTACAGTGGCAGGGTACAGTGACAGGGTACAGTGTCAGGGTACATTGACCTGGAACAGTGATAGGGCACAGTGACATGGTACACTGGCAGGGTACAGTGACAGAGTACAGGGACAGGGTACTGTGACAGGGTACAGTGACAGGGTACAGTGGCAGGGTACAGTGTTAGTGTACAGTGAC
The DNA here is from genome assembly GCF_902652985.1 of Pecten maximus. NCBI lineage: Eukaryota > Metazoa > Mollusca > Bivalvia > Pectinida > Pectinidae > Pecten > Pecten maximus. Next base: position 22,484,377 of record NC_047027.1, read on the forward strand.
AAGGGTTACGTTTTAGGGTGGAATGGTAATTCACGACGCAAATTTCATTGTATGTTTCGTGTCCATACCAATACATACCTTTGTATTGGGTGTTCAATTCCAATAGCAACACGTGCATTTGGTTAGAGAGTTCATTTCCATACAAAACATGTACTGTGTATTGAATTTACTTTTTTCAATAATGTGTCGATGAAAAGAGTACCGACTCACTGAAAATGTATTGAAAAATATTTGAATACCTTGTTGATAGTGATACAGCCTTGTTGACGAAGAGATCAATTTAACATAAGACATTATTCTACCATCGCGAGTCACGGAGCCTGGGTCCTCGTTTAGTAAGATAATGAAGATGATCCGATATCGACATGGCTTTGAAATGACAACTAAATATTTACTATGTTTAACCATCCATGTCTATTTCATATCTCATGTTGTCTCGGCAATCACCGATGTTCTTAGTAATGTCCTTATCAAAACAGCAATGTATCAATTATTTCTCATTTGGGAAATCGATATAGCAATTTTGAGCAATAAACATGTTTTGGACTCTCTAGAAATGATATTGATTTTACAAATGCAATTATTTCGACTTTTGTCATGTAGAGCGACACATTGTTCAGTTGATGTTAAATTTGTATGATGCGATCTACACGGGGTAGAGTTACTTCGAACTTATAAATAAATCTGTTGGAAATGTCAACAGTAAATGACAGACAGCGCACAGGAAAATAAAACTTTATCTCTAACATAGTGTTCGGTTGGATCAGTGTAAAGGCAAATAATCAAAGCACTGAGAGTACTGAAATACAGAAAGCAAATACATGTACATGCGGTACTTTATTAAATAGGTTTTCAGATCGTTGAGGTAAGAATAGCCTTTTTTCATCGTTCAAGCATTACCGTAGTTACCTTAATATTTTTTTTTAAATGTTTACTAACCTATGCGGGCCGATGTAACTAACTTACATAACCGACATACAATTCTAACATGTTTTGCTCCTTTTTGGAACAACATACCCGTCGCATGCCAATATCAAGCCGAAAAATACAATCACGACAGCACAGACCGGTCAGTTTACCAGCTTCCTGAGAAACACAAACCATCACCGGTAGTGAGAGTCGAATCACTCTGTTTAAAGATGCTACTTCGTCGACAGCGCATGCGTAATGTTACTTTCCTAAGTACAGTTGAAAATTAAATGAATTGTCATATCTTTGTTTTTAATCAGAAACTCTTGGCGACAGGATACGAGCACCTTTATTAATACATGTAAGTTCCTGTTCTGAATATTCTTGCTTTGTAGAGTTTTGTCCATTTCTGCTTCTTCGTCTTTGCGTTTCTGTTCCTCTGCCATTGGTAAGCAACTGGGAGGGAGAAGACACCACGCAGCAGAATATGAGGGCTGGCATGGAGACACTCGCCCCAGTGTTATTTCACTCACGAGAGGGATATGGTATGTTTAATATCCCTGTCTTGTGATACGTTTTAACTTATTATGGATTGACGATGTAAAGTGAAATCGAAAAAAACTCGATTTATTTATTTATTTATTTATTTTATTATTATTTTTGTTTTTTTTTCGAAATCGTGAAAATATGAATTCGCGTTTTGTAAAGGCGCACAAAACAATTCATCGCTACGATAAAATTGATCATCTCCCAGCTTATTGTTGCAGAAAATATTTTCACAAACAGAATATATAAAACCTTTCGTGTGTTTACGCTGTCAATAGTTGAAGGTAATGCATTATGAATGCATGTGTGTACGGATTTATGATATAATGTTCATCTGGAATGTTCATCTTAATGAACCGATTCTCATTGTAAACAAGACCGGTACACCAATATTTCAATTAATTTATATATATTACATTAGGCATGAATCCATTATATGAGTTTGATAGTGATGAAAGTGATTAATAATTTGCGATTTGCGAGGCACGGTGGTCTAGTGGTAGGATGAAGGGCTACGTGACCAAAGGATCGCTAGTTCGAGTCCCGGCAAGGGCGCTGTGTTGTATCCTTTAACGGAATATATTACCCGTTGTGTATCAGTCGACTCAGCTATAAGTACAGATAATAATTTGAGACGGCTATGCTATATAGTGATGTATAAAACTCCATAATATTACTTTATACATTTTTGCGTCTCGAGTCAGTTAAACTTTCATTTGTTTAAAATTGCTTTTCTTATGCATCGTACTACATCGTACTATATACGTACCGAATGCATTTCATATTGAAAGGCCTTTAATCTTAAAAGCCTATTTATGTACACTCAATATATAGAAAAAACAAATAATCATATGGATTGAAAAAAGGCCACGAGAAGGTGACATGTTTATTAGAACAAGATAAACCACACATCCAAATATAATAACAAAAATATTACCAAATTTTGAAGCATGAGTAGGAACAAGCATAAAATTAATCAATTCCTATCATCGCACTATTGAGATTTAGGCAAGGATTCAATAGGAAACAGTCATATAAGATTATTGCAAAGCATTAACCTATCAGTAAAGACGATAAGATCAGGCATAAATACGAAACAATCAATAACTAACCAGAATAGAGAATGCAATAAAATCCAACTGATAAATTGAAAGGTCGCTAGAAGAGTGAGATTGTGATAACTTTTGTTATTTTAAGTAACAGTTACTGAAATATTTTGTATTTCTTCAAACTAATGGAGTACTCTCTCATCCAATCAGAAACCGACTTTCTTTGACGTCATAAGATTACCCCAAATAAGGACAAGGCCCCGTAAAGGGAAAGAAATCGTACAGTCAAATCGTTACTTACTTGTATGTGTCCTAGAATAAGATTAGTTATATATATAGCTTGCATTAAGGACCAAGAAGAATACATATTATATGTACATTTTGTTGAGTTAAGTACCTGATTTCATGTTATTCAAGCCACACAAACAAATCAAAACAACAGCGAATGCTGACATTAACACGAAGCTGTACTTTGCATTAAAAATCGATATATCACGGCAGTATCACGGGGAAGTTGAAGCTCACTAAATTAATGAATAAATCTCTACCGATGGACACGCACAACTTTAGTGCTAGTAAATAATTCTTTTTTTTTCTTTCTGTATGTCAGCTGACACATACTCATTATAGGGAAAAAAATCATAATAAAAAACACTAGTGAAAAATATCACTTTTTCATTTCACCAATCAACAAACAAACAACAATGGGTAACATTAAAAGCTGACCAGAATACTTTGCTATAAAAACGTAATAAACAGAATATTGAGAATAATCATTTGCACACGGACGTATTGAGTAATAAAAGGAATATTGAAAAAAAAAAAAGATCAAAACATTAGCCCCACTCGTGAAATATTTTTGGTATTACTGAAGGTACTGTTAGATATATCCTGTATATATTAACAGTGGGTATATTCGCAATATTAACTAAGTAAATTTGTTTACATCCAGAACCATCTTGAAGCCTGATCACTTGCAATAGCTGATTGCTGGATGTCGTTGACTCGTTCAAATCTGCCCAGAACCTTTGTGTGTTGAATGTTCTTGTCAACGGACAAACCCGCTTCTTCCTTGGAAACACAAACCGCCCCAGAAGATGACCGAACAACAGATCTGTGATCGTTATACCTTGCCCGATGTTCTAAAATTCTAAGGTAAGAAATCGTAACCACCTATGGACTGGAAAATGGACAAATACCACCGAATATTGACATCGTGTTTGAAATACATTTAACGTTAGCAGTGAGACCAAATGTATTTTCGAAATGTGCATTAAGATTTTCTCAAACTTAACTCACTGAAAACAATAATTCTATACAGAGTATTTCGTGGTAGCGTTTCTTGTCACGAAAAAACTTCTTTTAATGGTCTATAATATCATCTGTATGAGAAAAAACTTAAGTAGGAGATCAGACCTCACACCACTGATCTTCACCTTTTTCAAAAATGCTACAAACTAAACTACCGTTATCACATATACATTGAGAAATGGACAAATACTGAATATTGACATCGCATTAAAAACATATTTAAGGTTAATGGTGTAAAAAAAAAACCAGTAATTTCTGAATCGTTTTAAATGTTAGCATCACCTATTTATATTATTATATTAAGTACATTTAGATTTTCCCAAACCTAATATAAAAAATACTAGCGTTTCACTGTCACTTCAGGTACACTTGTCTACCGGACAAAAATCCCACTTAACCTCTGGGTTCATAGTGAAACACCATGGCCGAATTCTGCCTGACATCTGACAACGGTTTCCATGATCGCTACCCTGTCCAACGTAACCGGCCTCGGGGTGGGGATACTCGCTATCCCATCGCTGACACGTGATTCCAGTCACTGTACAGGTAACGCGACCATTATATAACTGATTTGTCGGGTCATAGCATTCTTTGTCTGAAAATGGTAAAAAGAGAAGTGACAATTTTATAAGCTGAAGAATTTGATATCTATATATTTACATTCTGTGTAACAGTCTCGCACTCTCCTGTGTTAAATCAGATGGTATTGATCACCGTATAAATGCAGCCCAGATCACATGGCAATGCGTTCCGGATGAATCAAGTCTAGCAAGGATTTCAACATAAACAATGGCGTATAGATGATGTCATTTTGGTGATGCCGAGGCTTTGTATTTCACATAAAATTGAATGCAAACCAAGCATTACAATGATATCGATTTCACATGTGCCGTTCTTTCAATTGAACAAACAGGGGAATAGCTGAACCTAAACCCCAGATTTAGCAAAGAGAAGGTGATGTTATATATATATATATATATATTACCTGAACATGATATGTTAGCGGTCGACCAGGAACCATCAGAGAGACATCTTGTCATTGGACAACTTTCCTCGGGTTCCTTGTTTTCGAGAGTGTCACATCTGTATCGGCCGACTGATAGAAGGTCCATGTATGGTCTTTCGAGTGTGACATCGATCACTGATAAGGTCTTGGGCGGGGAAATGTCACAGGCAAGTCTTTCCTCGACTGGGCAGTAGTCCCACCGGGTCTCGGGGTCGGTCGTGTAACACCAAGGTCGTACGTCAGCACTTTGTCGACACCAATTATGGAGATCACTTCTGTCTTTCAAGGAGGTGCTCTGATGCGGTTCGTTGGTGTCCCATCGTTGACACGTAACACCCTTTACTGTACATGATACCATCCCTTCGTATTGTGGGTTTTTGATGTCGAATATATCATTTGCTATATAATAGATACAAAAACGTCGGTTATAACCTAACAAAGGGATAATTAAGTTATAAATGATACCATAAAAGTGGCGTCATTTGGGAATTTCGAAACATCTTAACCCTAACAACGCAGGAACGTATTACTAACAAAACAACCAAATAAGTTCGATTGATAACAAAACAAGCAGTGGTACGATTTGAATTTCTCTTAGTTAAGTAGAGGATCTTAGATTAGTGACTATTTCCAATATGTAATGTTGAATATATTAGGTTGATAATTTGATGTCATGTCATAGGGACGTACATACGTACATCTATGCATATCGCTGCATGAGCTATTAAGCGGGCGGAGTGGAAATTATTGAACGGATTTAATAAATTCCGTATCGCATTCATGTGTAATAGGAGAGGGAAAATGCACGGCCAGACCGGGGTTCAAAACCGGGACCTCCGAACACCGGATGCTCTACCAATTGAGCTACCTGGTTGCCGGCGTTCAACCCAGTCCAGTTCCACTACATTCACCCCTCCTTTAACAATGTCTTCAGTCCATATACCACCTCCATGGGTATTTAGCTGGGCGCCATATGTAATAGGAGAGGAAAAATGCACGGCCGACCGGGGTTCGAACTGGAATCTAAGTAAAACTTCCATATAATTAAAGTTTGTTTGTAACAAGCATTTTCATAGGCTTGAAAATATATTATCAGTTCATAACATACAAAATGACGTCACTGTTTGTAAAGACGCTTTTGACTGGTTGATGCATGCAGCCGAGCAGTGATTTCTTAGAGAAAATATTCCGTTAATTTCCACAGGGATAAATGTGTAGTAGATTAAATTATAAGGATTAACTTGAATGCATGTTTCATGTTTTGGGGCTGTTACACAAAAACCAAAAATGTACTCTCATTATAAATTTAGAGTCTCCAGTTTTTTTTTACGTTATTTAGGGGATAGTAAGTTGTTTTGAGTGGCTATACTGGCGATTAGAACATGAAATTTGGTTTGAACTCGAGACCGATAGGTCGAGAGTTTAAACCAAATTTCATGTTCTAATCGCCAGTATAGCCACGAAAAACAACGTACTATCCCCATTCTAACACGTTTACTATCGCATATATTTAGAAACATTGTTTTACAGCGCTACAAGTACGCTGTTAAGTACTCTGTGACCTCCGTTAGTGACGTGTCATACTGTAGCGGATTGACCAATCAGAGAGAAGCTATCAAAGTCGGTCAATTGGCCACGCCCATACTGGCGAGAGCTCGGTCTGTATGTTAACGAAGCGGGGTATTTGGATTGTTGTGAAAGTCCTGTTTCCGAAGATTTAAAGACATATTTGGATTAACGCAGTATGCTTAACGACATGTGCATTTTAACAAAGTCAGGGTCGATGTGTTTCTACGGGCTCAACCGTTATGTGAAGTTGTGTGCACTTGTTCCATTTCATTTCGGATTTTACTTGACCTTAGATGCTTACACACGGACGAAATGAACGTTTCAATCAATAAATGACGGTAAGAATGATGTTAACGATTTTTGTTGAATTTATTTAGTTAATTCATTCTATTCGATTTCTTCACTTTCGATTCCACAATATCACGGGTCATCAATCATAAATGGTGCAGAGTGTTGAATTTCGCTACGAGTCGAACTCGACGCCATGTTGTTTTGATTAGAAACGGGGCGTGGCTTAACACGATATGTCATGGATCTGTCGCAGATTAGAAGTCGGTCCGCAACCAATCAAAACATGCGTTGCAAACGAATCGTGTTAGAATGAGCAATAACACTAAAAAAAAAACTAAAAAAAAACTGGCGTGTACTCTGAATAAACCGCTTCGCGGTGATGAAAAGAGTACACCCCATTTTTTTGTGTTATTACTCAACAACGTAAACAAATATCACAGTTAACCCTTATAATTTAATTTGCAACGATAAGAAACATTTTCATTTCATTTTAACATATTTATTTGCTCCAGATATTTAAAACACATCGATAAATACAAAATCCCGTGAACAACGATTACTCCGCTGACGTGTTTGTGTTATGAGATGATAACATAATTTTTGAGCCAATGAAAATGCTTGTTACAAGCAAAATTAGATTATATTTCAATAACATAAATATATATTCAAGTTAATCCTTAAATATTTCCATTTTCTGTGCGTTGTGATATTGTGTTATATGATTGCAGATAAATGTGATTATAACGAGCTGAGGCGCATTATTCGACTGCAATTCTATGTAATTACTAATTTACTTAGAATCATAGGACACTAGTTTTCCAAAGAAGGAAGTTTAATGCTTAAATAGGTCAGGCGAATCTCAACTTGATGCTAAGTTTTGTTTTAGACAAATAATCGTGTGACGTCATATATTCATACTATTCCATGTATTATTAATGTCACATGGTTGAGGAACTAGGGCAAAATGTGGGCAAAAGTTTGTGGCGTTTTCATATTGAATATCCTTTCATCTTTGTCTTACCTTAGTATAACTTCAGAGTTAAAATACAATAACGATGTATCTATCTTAAATAATTTAGCACATATTGATTACTGGAAGTTAATTAAATAAATACTCTCTTTGAAAAATATATACCTTTAAGTCGTTTCTTGGCAAAATAACATAGCATAGTACTACCAATATGTAGTTTTGTATATTTCGGCGTATAACGTGACAATATTGTTATAATAAAACATGTGTCTCAAGATATCTAATAAAAGAGCCGCAATGCATGGTAGAACTAGTCAATTACGTAAAACGACACGTCGTTAATCACAAGGTCAAGCGTTTTGCATGGATTTTAAACCATATGTGACAAGGTGTGATCCATGTTGATGTAAATGTTAAGTATATCCCATTCATACTCTACTTGAACAAGACATAGAGGCCGGGCTTTACCTGAACAAGACAGAGAGGCCGGACTTTACATGAACAAGACATAGAGGCCGGACTTTACCTGAACAAGACAGAGAGGCCGGACTTTACATGAACAAGACAGAGAGGCCGGACTTTACCTGAATAAGACATAGAGGCTGGACTTTACCTGAACAAGACATAGAGGCTGGACTTTACATGAACAAGAAAGAGAGGCCGGGCTTTACCTGAACAAGACATAGAGGCCGGACTTTACATGAACAAGAAAGAGAGGCCGGACTTTACATGAACAAGACAGAGAGGCCGGACTTTAAATGAACAAGACAGAGAGGCCGGACTTTATCTGAACAAGACATAGAGGCTGGACTTTACCTGAACAAGGCAGAGAGGCTGGATTTTACCTGAACAAGACAGAGAGGCTGGACTTTACATGAACAAGACATAGAGGCCGGGCTTTACCTGAACAAGACATAGAGGCCGGACTTTACCTGAATAAGAAAGAGAGGCCGGACTTTACATGAACAAGACAGAGAGGCCGGACTTTACCTGAATAAGAAAGAGAGGCCGGACTTTACATGAACAAGACAGAGAGGCCGGACTTTACCTGAATAAGACAGAGAGGCTGGACTTTACCTGAACAAGACATAGAGGCCGGACTTTACATGAACAAGAAAGAGAGGCCGGACTTTACATGAACAAGACAGAGAGGCCGGACTTTATCTGAACAAGACAGAGAGGCCGGACTTTACATGAACAAGACAGAGAGGCCGGACTTTACCTGAATAAGACATAGAGGCCGGGCTTTACCTGAACAAGACATAGAGGCCGGACTTTACATGAACAAGACATAGAGGCCGGACTTTACCTGAACAAGACAGAGAGGCCGGGCTTTACCTGAACAAGACAGAGAGGCCGGGCTTTACCTGAACAAGACAGAGAGGCCGGACTTTACATGAACAAGACATAGAGGCCGGACTTTACCTGAACAAGACAGAGAGGCCGGGCTTTACCTAAACAAGACAGAGAGGCCGGGCTTTACCTGAACAAGACAGAGAGACCGGGCTTTACCTAAACAAGACAGAGAGGCTGGACTTTACCTGAACAAGACAAAGAGGCCGGACTTTACATGAACAAGACAGAGAGGTCGGACTTTACATGAACAAGACATAAAGGCCGGGCTTTACCTGAACAAGACAGAGAGGCCGGTGTTGATAACATTCCACATCGGGAAATCGGACAGTAAGCCACTGGATCGTGATCATTGAACGTCGTACACCTGTACCTAACCAAAGAGTCATCTCCCATGAATGGATGTTGAGCTGTGTAGTTGCCTCTGAAGTCCTTCAAGGTGGGAGCGCATTCATCTATTGTAAAATTAATCGTTTTAAATCATATATCATGGTTCTGGCTTCATCTTTATATTCAGAATGTCATTTCGATTGTTGGGATTAATGACAAATCTAAGGTATGGGCTTTTTTTTAAATTTTGTATTTCTTCACCCTGAAAAAATTAGTCATTAAGGAAATGTCTTCACTAAATCAATATTGATGAAACGTAAGCCAGTATATTGATTTGTATTAGGCAATAGTTTGAACACTACTACATTTCTGTTCACAAATGTAGATAATACGATTGATTTTGAAAAAGTAGAATTTCATGCAGGTTTTTATGAAAAAATGCACAAAATCATTGACTTTTCGTTCTGTGGAAATCGCATTCTTAAATGCACGTTATATACAACACAAGCTTTCAATTAGCGGTAATTCTATATAGATCTAGAATGACCTATTTTGAAACGTTCCCACGACGCTGATTGTGGCCCAACAGTTTTGCGTTTTATTTGCCTAACTATGCGGAATATCTGCTTTCATTTTACTGGAATGCTTCCACTTGACACTTATAACTGGTAATTAATTTTAATTTGATGATTTTTATGAAACACTTTCCTGTTGATTATCATATTGACATTGGATGACAATGAACAAATAACTTAGTATTTACTAAACCACACGTGAATCTGTAAACCAGCCAAATATAATGGTGTGTCAGCTTGACTAATCGTTTGTATATTATTTCCCTTACTCTATCATAACCATCAGTAATGCACCATAGTACACAATATCAACTGCCATTAATCCGTGACCCTGTCTAATTTGATCCCCGACTATTATTAATCCGTGACCCTGTCTACTCTGATCCCCGACTGTTATTAATCCATGACCCTGTCTAATCTGATCCCCGACTGTTACTAATCAATGACCCTGTCTAATCTGATCCCCGACTATTATTAATCCATGACCCTGTCTACTCTGATCCCCGACTATTATTAATCCATGACCCTGTCTAATCTGACCCCCGACTGTCATTGATCCATGACCCTGTATAATCTGACCCCGACTGTCATTGATCCTTGACCCTGTCTAATCTGACCTCCGACTGTTATTGATCCATGACCCTGTATAATCTGACCCCGACTGCCATTGATCCATGACCCTGTCTAATCTGATCCCCGACTGTTATTGATCCATGACCCTGTCTACTCTGATCCCCGACTGTTATTTATCCATGACCCTGTCTAATCTGACCCCCGACTGTCATTGATTCATGACCCTGTATAATCTGACCCCGACTGTCATTGATCCATGACCCTGTCTAATCTGACCCCCGACTGTTATTGATCCATGACCCTGTATAATCTGACCCCGACTGTCATTGATCCATGACCCTGTCTAATTTGATCCCCGACTGTTATTGATCCATGACCCTGTCTAATCTGATCCCCGACTGTCATTGATCCATGACCCTGTCTAATCTGACCCCCGACTGTTATTGATCTATGACCCTGTATAATCTGACCCCGACTGTCATTGATCCATGACCCTGTATAATCTGACCCCGACTGTCATTGATCCATGACCCTGTCTAGTCTGATCCCCGACTGTCATTAATCCGTGATCCTGTCTAATCTGATCGCTGACTGTTATTAATCCATGGCCCTGTCTAATCTGACCCCCGACTGTCATTGATCCATGACCCTGTCTAATCTGATCCCCGACTGTCATTAATCCATGACCCTGTCTAATCGGACCCCCGACTGTCATTAATCCATGGCCCTGTCTAATTTGACCCCGACTGTTATTGATCCATGATCCTGTATAATCTGACCCCGACTATCATTGATCCATGACCCTGTCTAATGTGACCACGACTGTTATTAATCCATGACCCTGTCTAGTTTGATCCCCGACTGTCATTAATCCATGACCCTGTCTAGTTTGATCCCCGACTGTCATTAATCCATGACCCTGTCTAATCTGATCCCCGACTATTATTAATCCATGACCTTGTCTAATCTGACCCCCGACTGTTATTGATCCATGATCCTGTCTCATCTGATCCCCGACTGTTATTAATCCATGACCTTGTCTAATCTGACCCCCAACTGTTATTAATCCGTGACCCTGTCTAATCTGATCCCCGAATGTTATTAATTCATGACCCTGTCTAATTTGATTTCCGACTGTTATTGATCCATGACCCTGTTTAATCTGACCCCCAACCGTTATAATCCATGACCCTGTCTAATCTGATCCCCGACTGTTATTGATCCATGACGCTGTCTAATTTGATCCCCGACTATTTTTGATCCATGACCCTGTCTAATCTGACCCCCGACTGTTATTGATCAATGACCCTATCTCATCTGATCCCCGACTGTTATTAATCCATGACCCTGTCTAATCTGATCCTCGACTGTTATTAATCCATGACCCTGTCTAATCTGATCCCCGACTGTCATTAATCCATGACCCTGTCTAGTTTGATCCCCGACTGTCATTGCTCCATGACCCTGTGTAATTTGAGCCCCGACTGTCATTAATCCATGACCCTATCTAATCTGACCCCCGACTGTTATTTATCCATGACCCTGTCTCATCTGATCCCCGACTATTATTAATCCATGACCTTGTCTAATCTGACCCCCGACTGTTATTGATCCATGACCCTGTCTCATCTGATCCCCGACTGTTATTAATCCATGACCCTGTCTAATGTGACCCCAGACTGTACTAATCCATGACCCTGTCTAATTTGATCCCCGACTGTTATTAATCCGTGACCCTGTCTACTCTGATCCCCGACTGTTATTAATCCATGACCCTGCCTAATCTGACCCCCGACTGTCATTGATCCATGACCCTGTATAATCTGACCCCGACTGTCATTGATCCATGACCCTGTCTAATCTGACCTCCGACTGTTATTGATCCATGACCCTGTATAATCTGACCCCGACTGTCATTGATCCATGACCCTGTCTAATCTGATCCCCGACTGTTATTGATCCATGACCCTGTCTAATCTGATCCCCGACTGTCATTAATCCATGACCCTGTCTAATTTGATCCCCGACTATTATTAATCCGTGACCCTGTCTACTCTGATCCCCGACTGTTATTAATCCATGACCCTGTCTAATCTGACCCCCGACTGTCATTGATCCATGACCCTGTATAATCTGACCCTGACTGTCATTGATCCATGACCCTGTCTAATCTGACCCCCGACTGTTATTGATCCATGACCCTGTATAATCTGACCCCGACTGTCATTGATCCATGACCCTGTCTAATCTGATCCCCGACTGTTATTGATCCATGACCCTGTCTAATCTGATCCCCGACTGTCATTGATCCATGACCCTGTCTAATCTGACCCCCGACTGTTATTGATCCATGACCCTGTATAATCTGACCCCGACTGTCATTGATCCATGACCCTGTATAATCTGACCCCGACTGTCATTGATCCTTGACCCTGTCTAATCTGATCCCCGACTGTCATTAATCCGTGATCCTGTCTAATCTGATCGCTGACTGTTATTAATCCATGGCCCTGTCTAATCTGACCCCCGACTGTCATTGATCCATGACCCTGTCTAATCTGATCCCCGACTGTCATTAATCCATGACCCTGTCTAATCTGACCCCCGACTGTCATTAATCCATGGCCCTGTCTAATTTGACCCCGACTGTTATTGATCTATGATCCTGTATAATCTGACCCCGACTATCATTGATCCATGACCCTGTCTAATCTGATCCCCGACTGTTATTAATCCATGACCCTGTCTAATCTGATCCCCGACTGTTATTGATCCATGACCCTATATAATTTGATCCCCCAGTGTCATTAATCCATGACCCTGTCTAGTTTGATCCCCGTCTGTCATTGATCCATGACCCTGTGTTATTTGAGCTCCGATTGTTATTAATCCATGACCCTGTCTTATCTGACCCACAACCGTTATTGATCCATGATCATGTCTAATCTGACCCCCGACTGTTATTGATCCATGACCATATCTCATCTGACCCCCGACTGTTGTTAATCCGTGACCCTGTCTAATCTGACCCCGACTGTTATTAATTCATGACCCTGTATAATCTGACCACGACTGTTATTAATCCATGACCTTGTCTAATGTGATCCCCGACTGTTATTAATCCATGACCCTGTCTAATTTGATCCTCGACTGTTTTTGATCCATGACACTGTCTAATGTGACCCAAGAATGTTACTAATCCATGACCCTGTCTAATCTGACCCCCAACCGTTATTAATCCATGACCCTGTCTAATCTGACCCCCGACTGTTATTGATCCATGACCCTGTTTCATCTGATCCCCGACTGTTATCAATCCATGACCCTGTCTAATGTGACCACGACTGTTATTAATCCATGACCCTGTCTAGTTTTATCCCCGATTGTTATTGATCCATGACCCTGTTTCATCTGATCCCCGACTGTTATCAATCCATGACCCTGTCTAATGTGACCACGACTGTTATTAATCCATGACCCTGTCTAATATGATCCCCGATTGTTATTTATCCATGACCCTGTCTCATCTGATCCCCGACTATTATTAATCCATGACCTTGTCTAATCTGACCCCCGACTGTTATTAATCCATGACCTTGTCTAATCTGACCCCCGACTGTCATTAATCCATGACCCTGTCTAATCTGATCCACGACTGTTATTGATCCATGATCCTGTCTAATCTGACCCCCCCCCCCCCCCCCGACTGTTATTTATCCATGACCCTGTCTCATCTGATCCCCGACTATTATTAATCCATGCCCTTGTCTAATCTGACCCCCGACTGTTATTGATCCATGACCCTGTCTAATCTGACCCCAGACTCTTATTTATCCATGACCCTGTCTCATCTGATCCCCGACTATTATTAATCCATGACCTTGTCTAATCTGACTCCCGACTGTTATTAATCCATGACCTTGTCTAATCTGACCCCCAACTGTTAATAAATCCGTGACCCTGTCTAATCTGATCCCCGACTGTTATTAATTCATGACCCTGTCTAATTTGACCCCGACTGTTATTAATCCATGAACCTGTCTAGTTTGATCGCCGACTGTTATTAATCCATGACCCTGTCTAATCTGATCCCCGACTGTTTTTGATCCATGACCCTGTCTAATGTGATTCCCGACTGTTATTAATCCATGACCCTGTCTAATGTGACCCCAGACTGTTACTAATCCATGACCCTGTCTAATTTGATCCCCGACTGTTATTAATCCATGACCCTGTCTTGTTTGATCCCTGACTGTTCTTGATCCATGACCCTGTCTAATCTGACCCCCAACCGTTATTAATCCACGACCCTGTCTAATCTGACCCCCGACTGTTATTGATCCATGACCCTGTCTCATCTGATCCCCGACTGTTATCAATCCATGACCCTGTCTAATGTGACCACGACTGTTATTAATCCATGACCCTGTCTAGTTTGATCCCCGACTGTCATTAATCCATGACCCTGTCTAGTTTGATCCCCGACTGTCATTAATCCATGACCCTGTCTAATCTGATCCCTGACTGTTATTAATCCATGACCTTGTCTAATCTGACCCCCAACCGTTATTGATCGATGACCCTGTCTAATCTGACCCCCGACTGTTATTTATCCATGACCCTGTCTCATCTGATCCCCGACTATTATTAATCCATGACCTTGTCTAATCTGACCCCCGACTGTTATTGATCCATGACCCTGTCTAATCTGACCCCCGACTGTTATTTATCCATGACCCTGTTTCATCTGATCCCCGACTATTATTAATCCATGACCCTGTCTAATGTGACCACGACTGTTATTAATCCATGACCCTGTCTAGTTTGATCCCCGACTGTCATTAATCCATGACCCTGTCTAGTTTGATCCCCGACTGTCATTAATCCATGACCCTGTCTAATCTGATCCCTGACTGTTATTAATCCATGACCTTGTCTAATCTGACCCCCAACCGTTATTGATCGATGACCCTGTCTAATCTGACCCCCGACTGTTATTTATCCATGACCCTGTCTCATCTGATCCCCGACTATTATTAATCCATGACCTTGTCTAATCTGACCCCCGACTGTTATTGATCCATGACCCTGTCTAATCTGACCCCCCGACTGTTATTTATCCATGACCCTGTTTCATCTGATCCCCGACTATTATTAATCCATGACCTTGTCTAATCTGACCCCCGACTGTTATTAATCCATGACCTTGTCTCATCTGACCCCCGACTGTTATTAATCCGTGACCCTGTCTAATCTGATCCCCGACTGTTATTAATTCATGACCCTGTCTAATTTGACCCCAACTGTTATTAATCCATGGACCTGTCTAGTTTGATCGCCGACTGTTATTAATCCATGACCCTGTCTAGTTTGATTCCCGACTGTCATTGATCCATGACCCTGTGTAATCTGACCCCCGACTGTTATTGATCCATGACTCTGTCTAATCTGACCCCCAACCGTTATTGATCCATAACCCTGTCTAATCTGACCCCCGACTGTTATTTATCCATGACCCTGTCTCATCTGATCCCCGACTATTATTAATCCATGACCTTGTCTAATCTGACCCCCGACTGTTATTGATCCATGACCCTGTCTCATCTGATCCCCGACTGTTATTAATCCATGACCTTGTCTAATCTGACCCCCAAACTGTTATTAATCCGTGACCCTGTCTAATCTGATCCCCGACTGTTATTAATTCATGACCCTGTCTAATTTGACCCCGACTGTTATTAATCCATCAACCTGTCTAGTTTGATCCCCGACTGTTATTGATCCATTACCCTGTCTAATTTGATTCCCGACTGTTTTTGATCCATGACCCTGTCTAATGTGACCCCCGACTGTTACTAATCCATGACCCTGTCTAATTTGATCCCCGACTGTCATTAATCCATGACCCTGTCTAGTTTGATCCCCGACTGTTATTGATCCATGACCCTGTCTAATCTGACCCCCATCCGTTATAATCATGACCCTGTCTAATCTGATCCCGTACTGTTATTGATCCATGACGCTGTCTTATTTGATCCCCGACTGTTTTTGATCCATGACCCTGTCTAATCTGACCCCCGACTGTTATTGATCCATGACCCTGTCTAGTTTGATCCCCGACTGTTATTGATCCATGACCCTGTCTAATCTGACCCCCAACCGTTATAATCCATGACCCTGTCTAATCTGATCCCCGACTGTTATTGATCAATGACCCTATCTCATCTGATCCCCGACTGTTATTAATCCATGACCCTGTCTAATCTGATCCCCGACTGTTATTAATCCATGACCCTGTCTAATCTGATCCCCGACTGTCATTGCTCCATGACCGTGTGTAATTTGAGCCCCGACTGTCATTAATCCATGACCCTATCTAATCTGACCCCTGTCTGTTATTTATCCATGACCCTGTCTCATCTGATCCCCGACTATTATTAATCCATGACCTTGTCTAATCTGACCCCCGACTGTTATTGATCCATGACCTTGTCTAATCTGACCCCCGACTGTTATTGATCCATGACCCTGTCTAATCTGACCCCCGACTGTTATTTATCCATGACCCTGTCTCATCTGATCCCCGACTGTTTTTAATCCATGACCTTGTCTAATCTGACCCCCGACTGTTATTAATCCATGACCTTGTCTAATCTGACCCCCGACTGTTATTAATCCGTGACCCTGTCTAATCTGACCCCCGACTGTTATTTATCCATGACCCTGTCTAATCTGATCCCCGACTATTATTAATCCATGACCTTGTCTAATCTGACCCCCGACTGTTATTAATCCATGACCTTGTCTAATCTGACCCCCGACTGTTATTAATCCGTGACCCTGTCTAATCTGATCCCCGACTGTTATTAATTCATGACCCTGTCTAATTTGACCTCAACTGTTATTAATCCATGAACCTGTCTAGTTTGATCGCCGACTGTTATTAATCCATGACCCTGTCTAGTTTGATTCCCGACTGTCATTGATCCATGACCCTGTGTAATCTGACCCCCGACTGTTATTGATCCATGACCCTGTCTAATCTGACCCCCAACCGTTATTGATCCATAACCCTGTCTAATCTGACCCCCGACTGTTATTTATCCATGACCCTGTCTCATCTGATCCCCGACTATTATTAATCCATGACCTTGTCTAATCTGACCCCCGACTGTTATTGACCCATGACCCTGTCTCATCTGATCCCCGACTGTTATTAATCCATGACCTTGTCTAATCTGACCCCCAACTGTTATTAATCCGTGACCCTGTCTAATCTGATCCCCGACTGTTATTAATTCATGACCCTGTCTAATTTGACCCCGACTGTTATTAATCCATAAACCTGTCTAGTTTGATCCCCGACTGTTATTGATCCATGACCCTGTCTAATCTGACCCCCAACCGTTATAATCCATGACCCTGTCTAATCTGATCCCCGACTGTTATTGATCAATGACCCTGTCTAATCTGATCCACGACTGTCATTGCTCCATGACCCTGTGTAATTTGAGCCCCGACTGTCATTAATCCATGACCCTATCTAATCTGACCCCCGTCTGTTATTTATCCATGACCCTGTCTCATCTGATCCCCGACTATTATTAATCCATGACCTTGTCTAATCTGACCCCCCGACTGTTATTGATCCATGACCCTGTCTCATCTGATCCCCGACTGTTATTAATCCATGACCCTGTCTAATCTGACCCCCGACTGTTATTAATCCATGACCCTGTCTAATCTGACCCCCAACCGTTATTGATCCATGACCCTGTCTAATATGATCCCCGATTGTTATTTATCCATGACCCTGTCTCATCTGATCCCCGACTATTATTAATCCATGACCTTTTCTAATCTGACCACCGACTGTTATTAATCCATGACCTTGTCTAATCTGACCCCCGACTGTTATTAATCCGTGACCCTGTCTAATCTGATCCCCGACTGTTATTAATTCATGACCCTGTCTAATTTGACCTCAACTGTTATTAATCCATGAACCTGTCTAGTTTGATCGCCGACTGTCATTAATCCATGACCCTGTCTAGTTTGATTCCCGACTGTCATTGATCCATGACCCTGTGTAATCTGACCCCCGACTGTTATTGATCCATGACCCTGTCTAATCTGACCCCCAACCGTTATTGATCCATAACCCTGTCTAATCTGACCCCCGACTGTTATTTATCCATGACCCTGTCTCATCTGATCCCCGACTATTATTAATCCATGACCTTGTCTAATCTGACCCCCGACTGTTATTGACCCATGACCCTGTCTCATCTGATCCCCGACTGTTATTAATCCATGACCTTGTCTAATCTGACCCCCAACTGTTATTAATCCGTGACCCTGTCTAATCTGATCCCCGACTGTTATTAATTCATGACCCTGTCTAATTTGACCCCGACTGTTATTAATCCATAAACCTGTCTAGTTTGATCCCCGACTGTTATTGATCCATTACCCTGTCTAATTTGATTTCCGAATGTTTTTGATCCATGACCCTGTCTAATGTGACCCCCGACTGTTACTAATCCATGACCCTGTCTAATTTGATCCCCGACTGTCATTAATCCATGACCCTGTCTAGTTTGATCCCCGACTGTTATTGATCCATGACCCTGTCTAATCTGACCCCCAACCGTTATAATCCATGACCCTGTCTAATCTGATCCCGTACTGTTATTGATCCATGACGCTGTCTCATCTGATCCCCGACTGTTATTAATCCATGACCCTATCTCATCTGACCCCCAACCGTTATAATCCATGACCCTGTCTAATCTGACCCCCAACCGTTATAATCCATGACCCTGTCTAATCTGATCCCCGACTGTCATTAATCCATGACCCTGTGTAATTTGATCCCCGACTGTCATTGCTCCATGACCCTGTGTAATTTGAGCCCCGACTGTCATTAATCCATGACCCTATCTAATCTGACCCCCGTCTGTTATTTATCCATGACCCTGTCTCATCTGATCCCCGACTATTATTAATCCATGACCTTGTCTAATCTGACCCCCGACTGTTATTGATCCATGACCCTATCTCATCTGATCCCCGACTGTTATTAATCCATGACCCTGTCTAATCTGACCCCCAACCGTTATTAATCCATGACCCTGTCTAATCTGACCCCCGACTGTTATTAATCCATGACCCTGTCTAATCTGACCCCCAACCGTTATTGATCCATGACCCTGTCTAATATGATCCCCGATTGTTATTTATCCATGACCCTGTCTCATCTGATCCCTGACTATTATTAATCCATGACCTAGTCTAATCTGACTCCCGACTGTTATTGATCCATGACCCTGTCTCATCTGATCCCCGACTGTTATTAATCCATTACCTTGTCAAATCTGACCCCCAACTGTTATTAATCCGTGACCCTGTCTAATCTGATCCCCGACTGTTATTAATTCATGACCCTGTCTAATTTGACCCCGACTGTTATTAATCCATAAACCTGTCTAGTTTGATCGCCGACTGTTATTAATCCATGACCCTGTCTAATCTGATCCCCGACTGTTATTGATCCATTACCCTGTCTAATTTGATCCCCGACTGTCATTAATCCATGACCCTGTCTAATCTGATCCACGACTGTTATTGATCCATGACCCTGTCTAGTTTGATCCCCGACTGTCATTAATCCATGACCCTGTCTAATCTGATCCACGACTGTTATTGATCCATGACCCTGTCTAATCTGACCCCCGACTGTTATTTATCCATGACCCTGTCTCATCGGATCCCCGACTATTATTAATCCATGCCCTTGTCTAATCTGACCCCCGACTGTTATTGATCCATGACCCTGTCTAATCTGACCCCCGACTCTTATTTATCCATGACCCTGTCTCATCTGATCCCCGACTATTATTAATCCATGACTTGTCTAATCTGACTCCCGACTGTTATTAATCCATGACCTTGTCTAATCTGACCCCCAACTGTTATTAATCCGTGACCCTGTCTAATTTGACCCCGACTGTTATTAATCCATGAACCTGTCTAGTTTGATCGCCGACTGTTATTAATCCATGACCCTGTCTAATCTGATCCCCAACTGTTTTTGATCCATGACCCTGTCTAATGTGATTCCCGACTGTTATTAATCCATGACCCTGTCTAATGTGACCCCAGACTGTTACTAATCCATGACCCTGTCTAACTTGATCCCCGACTGTTATTAATCCATGACCCTGTCTTGTTTGATCCCTGACTGTTCTTGATCCATGACCCTGTCTAATCTGACCCCCAACCGTTATTAATCCACGACCCTGTCTAATCTGACCCCCGACTGTTATTGATCCATGACCCTGTCTCATCTGATCCCCGACTGCTATCAATCCATGACCCTGTCTAATGTGACCACGACTGTTATTAATCCATGACCCTGTCTAGTTTGATCCCCGACTGTCATTAATCCATGACCCTGTCTAGTTTGATCCCCGTCTGTCATTAATCCATGACCCTGTCTAATCTGATCCCTGACTGTTATTAATCCATGACCTTGTCTAATCTGACCCCCAACCGTTATTGATCCATGACCCTGTCTAATCTGACCCCCGACTGTTATTAATCCATGACCCTGTCTAATTTGATCCCCGACTATTATTAATCCATGACCCTGTCTAATCTGACCCCCGACTGTTATTGATCCATGACCCTGTCTAATCTGACCCCCGACTGTTATTAATCCATGACCCTGTCTCATCTGATCCCCGACTATTATTAATCCATGACCTTGTCTAATCTGACCCCCGACTGTTATTAATCCATGACCTTGTCTAATCTGACCCCCGACTGTTATTGATCCGTGACCCTGTCTAATCTGATCCCCAACTGTTATTAATTCATGACCCTGTCTAATTTGACCCCAACTGTTATTAATCCATGGACCTGTCTAGTTTGATCGCCGACTGTTATTAATCCATGACCCTGTCTAGTTTGATTCCCGACTGTTATTAATTCGTGACCCTGTTTTATCTGACCCCCGACTGTTATTGATCCATGACCCTGTCTAATCTGACCCCAAAGTGTTATTAATCCATGACCCTGTCTAATCTGACCCCCGACTGTTATTAATCCATGACCCTGTCTAATCTGATCCCCGACTGTTATTAATCCATGACCTTGTCTAATCTGACCCCCGACTGTTATTGACCCATGACCCTGTCTCATCTGATCCCCGACTGTTATTAATCCATGACCTTGTCTAATCTGACCCCCAACTGTTATTAATCCGTGACCCTGTCTAATCTGATCCCCGACTGTTATTAATTCATGACCCTGTCTAATTTGACCCCGACTGTTATTAATCCATCAACCTGTCTAGTTTGATCCCCGACTGTTATTAATCCATGACCCTGTCTAATCTGATCCCCGACTGTTATTGATCCATTACCCTGTCTCATCTGATCCCTGACTGTTATCAATCCATGACCCTGTCTAATGTGACCACGACTGTTATTAATCCATGACCCTGTCTAGTTTGATCCCCGACTGTCATTAATCCATGACCCTGTCTAGTTTGATCCCCGTCTGTCATTAATCCATGACCCTGTCTAATCTGATCCCTGACTGTTATTAATCCATGACCTTGTCTAATCTGACCCCCAACCGTTATTGATCCATGACCCTGTCTAATCTGACCCCCGACTGTTATTAATCCATGACCCTGTCTCATCTGATCCCCGACTATTATTAATCCATGACCTTGTCTAATCTGACCCCCGACTGTTATTGATCCATGACCCTGTCTAATCTGACCCCCGACTGTTATTTATCCATGACCCTGTCTCATCTGATCCCCGACTATTATTAATCCATGACCTTGTCTAATCTGACCCCCGACTGTTATTAATCCATGACCTTGTCTAATCTGACCCCCGACTGTTATTGATCCGTGACCCTGTCTAATCTGATCCCCGACTGTTATTAATTCATGACCCTGTCTAATTTGACCCCAACTGTTATTAATCCATGAACCTGTCTAGTTTGATCGCCGACTGTTATTAATCCATGACCCTGTCTAGTTTGATTCCCGACTGTCATTGATCCATGACCCTGTGTAATCTGACCCCCGACTGTTATTGATCCATGACCCTGTCTAATCTGACCCCCAACCGTTATTGATCCATGACCCTGTCTAATCTGACCCCCGACTGTTATTTATCCATGACCCTGTCTCATCTGATCCCCGACTATTATTAATCCATGACCTTGTCTAATCTGACCCCCGACTGTTATTGACCCATGACCCTGTCTCATCTGATCCCCGACTGTTATTAATCCATGACCTTGTCTAATCTGACCCCCAACTGTTATTAATCCGTGACCCTGTCTAATCTGATCCCCGACTGTTATTAATTCATGACCCTGTCTAATTTGACCCCGACTGTTATTAATCCATCAACCTGTCTAGTTTGATCGCCGACTGTTATTAATCCATGACCCTGTCTAATCTGATCCCCGACTGTTATTGATCCATTACCCTGTCTAATGTGACCACGACTGTTATTAATCCATGACCCTGTCTAATGTGACCACGACTGTTATTAATCCATGACCCTGTCTAATTTGATCCCCGACTGTTTTTGATCCATGACCCTGTCTCATGTGTTCCCCGACTGTTATTAATCCATGACCCTGTCTAATGTGACCCCCGACTGTTACTAATCCATGACCCTGTCTAATTTGATCCCCGACTGTCATTAATCCATGACCCTGTCTAGTTTGATCCCCGACTGTTATTGATCCATGACCCTGTCTAATCTGACCCCCAACCGTTATAATCCATGACCCTGTCTCATCTGATCCCGTACTGTTATTGATCCATGACGCTGTCTAATTTGATCCCCGACTGTTTTTGATCCATGACCCTGTCTAATCTGACCCCCGACTGTTATTGATCCATGACCCTGTCTAGTTTGATCCCCGACTGTTATTGATCCATGACCCTGTCTAATCTGACCCCCAACCGTTATAATCCATGACCCTGTCTAATCTGATCCCCGACTGTTATTGATCAATGACCCTATCTCATCTGATCCCCGACTGTTATTAATCTATGACCCTGTCTAATCTGATCCCCGACTGTTATTAATCCATGACCCTGTCTAATCTGATCCCCGACTGTCATTGCTCCATGACCCTGTGTAATTTGAGCCCCGACTGTCATTAATCCATGACCCTATCTAATCTGACCCCCGTCTGTTATTTATCCATGACCCTGTCTCATCTGATCCCCGACTATTATTAATCCATGACCTTGTCTAATCTGACCCCCGACTGTAATTGATCCATGACCCTGTCTCATCTGATCCCCGACTGTTATTAATCCATGACCCTGTCTAATCTGACCCCCAACCGTTATTAATCCATGACCCTGTCTAATCTGACCCCCGAGTGTTATTAATCCATGACCCTGTCTAATCTGACCCCCAACCGTTATTGATCCATGACCCTGTCTAATCTGATCCCCGATTGTTATTTATCCATGACCCTGTCTCATCTGATCCCCCACTATTATTAATCCATGACCTTGTCTAATCTGACCCCCGACTGTTATTGATCCATGACCCTGTCTCATCTGATCCCCGACTGTTATTAATCCATTACCTTGTCAAATCTGACCCCCAACTGTTATCAATCCGTGACCCTGTCTAATCTGATCCCCGACTGTTATTAATTCACGACCCTGTCTAATTTGACCCCGACTGTTATTAATCCATAAACCTGTCTAGTTTGATTGCCGACTGTTATTAATCCATGACCCTGTCTAATCTGATCCCCGACTGTTATTGATCCATTACCCTGTCTAATTTGATCCCCGACTGTTTTTGATCCATGACCCTGTCTAATGTGACCCCAGACTGTTATTAATCCATGACCCTGTCTCATGTGATCCCCGACTGTTAAATAATCCATGACCCTGTCTAATCTGATCCCCGACTGTTATTAATCCATGACCCTGTCTTGTTTGATCCCCGACTGTTATTAATCCATGACCCTGTCTAATCTGACCCCCGACTGTTATTGATCCATGACCTTGTCTAATCTGACCCCCGACTGTTATTGATCCATGACCCTGTCTAATCTGATCCCCGACTGTTATTAATCCATGACCCTGTCTAATTTGATCCCCGACTATTATTAATCCATGACCTTGTCTAATCTGACCCCCGACTGTTATTAATCCATGACCTTGTCTAATCTGACCCCCGACTGTTATTAATCCGTGACCCTGTCTAATCTGATCCCCGACTGTTATTAATTCATGACCCTGTCTAATTTGACCTCAACTGTTATTAATCCATGAACCTGTCTAGTTTGATCGCCGACTGTCATTAATCCATGACCCTGTCTAGTTTGATTCCCGACTGTCATTGATCCATGACCCTGTGTAATCTGACCCCCGACTGTTATTGATCCATGACCCTGTCTAATCTGACCCCCAACCGTTATTGATCCATAACCCTGTCTAATCTGACCCCCGACTGTTATTTATCCATGACCCTGTCTCATCTGATCCCCGACTATTATTAATCCATGACCTTGTCTAATCTGACCCCCGACTGTTATTGACCCATGACCCTGTCACATCTGATCCCCGACTGTTATTAATCCATGACCTTGTCTAAT
Organism: Pecten maximus; assembly: GCF_902652985.1. Taxonomy (NCBI): domain Eukaryota; kingdom Metazoa; phylum Mollusca; class Bivalvia; order Pectinida; family Pectinidae; genus Pecten; species Pecten maximus. The sequence continues at coordinate 22,509,526 of NC_047027.1, forward strand.
CTGACCCCCAACTGTTATTAATCCGTGACCCTGTCTAATCTGATCCCCGACTGTTATTAATTCATGACCCTGTCTAATTTGACCCCGACTGTTATTAATCCATCAACCTGTCTAGTTTGATCCCCGACTGTTATTGATCCATTACCCTGTCTAATTTGATTCCCGACTGTTTTTGATCCATGACCCTGTCTAATGTGACCCCCGACTGTTACTAATCCATGACCCTGTCTAATTTGATCCCCGACTGTCATTAATCCATGACCCTGTCTAGTTTGATCCCCGACTGTTATTGATCCATGACCCTGTCTAATCTGACCCCCAACCGTTATAATCCATGACCCTGTCTAATCTGATCCGCGACTGTTATTAATCCATGACCCTGTCTAATGTGATCCCAGACGGTTATTAATCCATGACCCTGTCTAATTTGATCCCCGACTGTTATTAATCCATGACCCTGTGTAGTTTGATTCCCGACTGTTATTAATCCATGACCCTGTCTAGTTTGATCCCCGACTGTTATTAATCCATAACCCTGTCTAATTTGATCCCCGACTGTTATTAATCCATGACCCTGTCTAATTTGATCCCCGACTGTTATTGATCCATGACCCTGTCTAATTTGATCCCCGACTGTTATTAATCCATGACCCTGTCTAATCTGACCCCCAACCGTTATTGATCCATGACCCTGTCTAATCTGACGCCCGACTGTTATTAATTCGTGACCCTGTCTAATCTGACCCCAAACCGTTATTAATCCATGACCCTACCCTGTCTAATCTGACCCCCGACTGTTATTGATCCATGACCCTGTGTAATTTGATCTCCGACTGTTACTAATCCGTGACCCTGTCTAATCTGATCCCCGACTGTTTTTGATGCATGACCCTGT